>NC_048218.1:128361703-128498841 GCF_002007445.2 Ailuropoda melanoleuca | reverse complement strand
GCCCCCGCGCCGGGAGTGGCCGCGGCGGCCGGCGCCCGGGTTCCTCCGCCCCCGGCCTCGGCGCGCCGGCTCCGCCGAGGGCACCAGCAGCTGCAGGCACCGCCTCAACGCCCGCCGCTTCGCCATCGCTGAGGCGAGCTGTACCCATAAGCCGAGGCATAGTTCGCTCCACGTGGCCTGCTCACTCACTCATTATGACCTTCGAATCTGGCAGCCCTGCCAGCGTCGGGGCCGCCGCTCCGGCCTTTACCAAGATGGCCGCCCCCGCGGACCCCAACGCCGAGGCCATCTTGGTAAAGGAGGCGCCGCGGGGCGCGCGCTTAGCACCCCCCCCCACACACACTCCTTTCCGCCTCCCGGTCAGCGCGCGCTTCTGGTTCGCCCTGCAGAAGCCTTTCTCATACCAGATTGGTTACCCTGCTCTAAATCAATAGCTAACTCTCAGGTGCATGAACACGTTCCTAGACACGAGCCGTAACTGCTGAGACTAAATGGGATCTTGGTGGCATCTCATACCCGGCGCTATCGTAGTAGACAAACACTTGGTAGAATACTTAAAACTTACGATGCCATGAGCCTGGCAGCAAAGAAACTAATCGGAAGTGTGTACAAGAGATAATGAATATTAGTGGCAGCACTGCCTTTTCACAGTGCTCATTACCTCTTAAAATGATGTCACAGCCTAATAGTGTAAAAAAGAAAAAAGGACAAGAAATGTACTATCAGGTTACAGAGCATTAAACTGTGATTCGAGTTTCTCCTAGGATTTTTAAAGATTTTACTTATTGAGAGAGAACAGGGGCGCACAAGTGGGAGCGGCAGAGGGAGATAGAGAAGTAGACCCCCGCTGAGTAGGGAGCCCCACAGGGTGCTGGATCCCAGGACCCTGGGATCACGACCTGCACTGACTGAGCCACCCAGGAGCCCCTGGGATTTTCTTTTTAAACTGCAGGATATTAGCTGTTTTAAGAAGTCATTTAAGTATAAACAAGTTGAAATTGAATTCAACAGCAGATGGTTGGGCAAAAAGATTCCTTCATAAGAGTTTCCTGTTTGTGCCCATGGCCTCTGGGCCTTGAGGGATGGGGTGTTATGTTGGGGGAAAAATGCACAGGTCCCAAATGGAGATAGGACTGCTGGAAAATGCAAACGAAACTATTTTGCTATCCAAAAGTGAAGGCGCCGGTGTCATACTGTAGAAATACGAAGATTAGGTCAGGCGTGGACCGTGCTCCCTCCCGCTAGTGCTGACGTCACTCAATATTCAGTCCATATTCAAGTTTCTAGGATTATCCCAAGAACGTCTTTTATAACTTTTTCCCTCTGAACTAGGATACTGTCTAGGTTCAGGTGCTGCATTTGCTTACTAAGCTTAAGAATCAGCTTGCAGTATTCACTTGCAACTTTTCTCTACACATTCTTACAGATGCCATGAAGAGACCGATGCTTGCAGGGTGTTTTTCTGTGAGAGCAGGTACTTGGGATGAGCACACCTCTGTAAATCAGGAAAGCCTAGGAGGGATGAATAGTCTTTTAACACAACACTGAGATTATAACTGAAGCTGTATTAATTAAGGAATAGTGTTTATGCTTGCTTAACTCCTGGCACTACATAAACTTTATGGATTGTGTCATAATCTCTGCTCAACACAACTTCTAAAGCTTTTACAATGGTTGGATTTTTTTCTAGGCCATGAAAACAAGCTGATTAGTGTAACAATTTATATCACTCCAGGCAAAATTTCTAGGTTGCCCTGCTTCCCGGCTTAGGGCAAAATGAACAGTGCACCCTCTGCATTTCACTCATGGTTTAATTTTAGATCCCGACTTGCTGAACGGAGTTTTATTTGTCCTTCCCTCTTATGTCACCCCTAGGAAGTCAGGCACCTAGCACATAATGGTAACTATTTGTCTTCTGAATGGTTACTGTTAAAAACAAGACAACAGGTCTCAGAGTCACTCAGGCTAAGCTTCACATCACCAAACTGAGAAGTAGTTTTTGCCTCTCTCAGAAATGGAATCTTAAACTAATCAGGAATCACCTGGTCAGCAATAGTAAGATCATCTGCCTGACAGACCCCTGCCGTCACCTAAAGACACCTTGCCCCACCAGCCCACTTTCTGCTAGCGTAACTTCTTTGTCCTGCTCCCGTTGAAACTATAGAAATGTAAAGATGGACAGAAATTAAGATGGACAGTAATGCTTCAGCAAGGCTTGACTTTAAACTGTACACATTTTTCTCCTCCTCTTTCTTGAAGCCTCCCCTCCCCTTCACTTGTTTTTCTGTAGAATCCCTTGTTCCAAGTAACTCCCTATAGATGCTGACATCCTGCTGACCTCAACATACACTTAGTAACAAGACTCAGGCAGCCAGTCGGAATCTTGAGGCCACCTTGAAGACAATGAACATGGCTGGAAGCCCATGCTAGATTCCGGTCGAAACCGCCCAGATCCTGTACTTTTCTATAAAACCCCTCAGCCTTTTACCTGAGGGTGGGGGCGGGGGAAGGTTGGTCTGCGGCTTTGAAGGCATTAGCCTGCTGCAGCCTCCTTTGCCTGGCAAAGTAATAAAACGATCGTTCCTCTTTATCCCTAAACTCTTTGTGTTACATTTCAGCTCCAGAGCAGAGAGATTGGATTTCAACACCTTCTGGCTAGAAGTCTTTCATTTCGTACAGCTACTCAGAACTCCTTTCTATCTGCTGGATGGGATGCTGCCCGATCCACAAATCATTGAATAAAGTCAATAAGATCTTGAGAATTTGCTCACTTGAGGGGTGCCTGGGTGGCACAGTTCGATTGTGTTAAGTATATTCACACTGTTGCAGAAACAGATCTCCAGAACTTTCTCATCTTGCAGATCTGAAACTCTATACCCATTAAACAACACTCCCCCTCTTCCCCCCACCCCTAGGCCCGAATAACCACTATTCTACTTTCTATTTATGTGGATTTGACTATTTAAATATCTCATAAGCGGAATCACCCAGTATTTGTCTTTTTTGTGACTGGCCTACTTCACTTGGCATAGAGTCCTCAAGATTTAACCATGTGGTAGTGTGGGACGGGATTTTCTTTTGAAGGCTGAATAATATTTCATTTTATTTATTTACCCCGTGTTATTTATCCATTCGCCCACTGATGGACACTTGGCAGGCTTCTACCTCTTGAGTATTGTGAATAGTGATGCTATCAACAAGGATGTGCACACGTCTCTTCCAGCCCTGCCCTCCATTCTTTTAGATATACACCCAGAAGTAGGATTGCTGGGCCATATGGCATTACTATTTTTAATTTTTTGAGAATCTTCCATACAGTTTCCAGAGTGGCTGCATCATTTTACACTCCCACCAACAGTGCCCAAGGGCTCCAGTATCTCCACATTCTCGCCGTTTGTTATTTTTTGGTTGGTAGTGGCCACCCTAATGGGTCTGCGGTGAGCTCATTGTGGTTTTTATTAGTACTTTTCCGATGATTAGGAATGTTGAACATCTTTTTGTATACTTGTTGGCCATTTGTATAGCATCTTTGGAGAAATGTCTATTCAAGTCCTTTGCCCATTTTTAATTATATTATCTTCTGTTGTCAGATTCTTTATATAGGCTGGACATTAACCCCTTTCAGATGTAGGACTTGCAAATATTTTCTTGCACTCTATAGATTCCCTTCTCACTCTAATTGGGTCCTTGATGCACAAGTTTGAGATAGTCCCATTTGTCTTTTTGCTTTTGGTATCATATCTAAGAAACCACTGCCAGGAGCACCTGGGTGGCTCAGTCATTAAGTGTCTGCCTTCGGCTCAGGTCATGACCCCAGGGTCCTGGGTTCCAGCCCTGCGTGGAGTCCCCTGCTCAGCTGGGGGGCCTGCTTCTCCCTCTCCCACTCCCCCTGCTTGTGTTCCCTCTCTTGCTGTCAAATAAATAAAATCTTAAAGAAAAAAAAAAAAGGAAAGAAAAAAGAAAGAAAACCACTGCCAAGTCCAAGGTCATGAAGTTTTTCCTGTTTTCTCCTAGCAGGTTTATAGCTAGAGATCGCATCTATTTTTATATGGCCTGTGAACTAAGAATGGCTTTTACAATTTTACATGGTTGGCAGAGGGGGGTGGGAATCAAAAGGAAAATATTTTGTGACTCCTGAAATTAACACAAAATTCAAATTGCAGCGTCTGTAAAGTTTTATTGTCACACAACAACATTCATTCGTTTACATATTGTCTAACTGCTTTGCACAGGAGGGCAGAGCTGAGTACTTGCACCAGAGACATAGGACCCACCAAGACTAAAATATTTACTATCTGACCCTTTACCAAAAAAGTTTGCTGACCTCTATGTTAGGCTACTTTTCTCCCCCTACTCTCAGTATCTGAGATGGGCCAGAAAGAAAAGGTATAGAGTCAAGGACTCAAAGACAAGGACTGTGTTCTACCTAAAGGAAAGGGACAATTAAGTAAAAGTTCTCCAAACCTTCTCTTCTTTTAAAAGCGGAAATAGCAGCCAATTAGAGCCTGGGTGGCTCAATTTAGCATCTGCCTTCAGCTCAGGTCATGATCCCAGGGTCCTGGGATCGAGCCCCACATTGGGCTCCCTGCTCAGCAGGGGAGCCTGCTTCGCCCTCTGCAGCTCCACTCCCCCTGCTTGTGCTCTCTCTCAAAATCTTAAAAAAAAAAAAAAAAAAAAAAAAGGCAGCCAAGAGGAAGTTCTGAGTCAAATGATATCACCTTATAGTCACAGCTTCCAAGGTGGGGTGCCCCAACCCAGTGGGTATGCAAGAGAAAAAAAAAAACTTCTGTTTACATTTTTAAATCTTGTTTGCTTTCTGATCTTGAGTTTCATAATATGTATCTATACAGTAGCATATTATAAAATTAAAGAACAAGCACATATGGGTTATTTGTAGGGCATTCACAATAAAAATTGGAGACCACTGCATACCTCTAAATTAGAGAAGGATATTAGCAACTGGAGAAGGCACCTGATCCAAGGAAATAAAGAAAAATTAAGCCCTTTTGCTTCGTAAAACTAATTTCACACACTATAGTCATGAGATTGTACTTTGAATTTCATTTAGCCTTTATCCCGCTAGAAAAGAGACTAGCCAGATATTCTAGTATTTCAGTTGTGTGAGAAGTAATATTCCTCTTGCTGGTAACTGGCCAGTGTATTTCACCTTTTTCCAATCTAAAAGACTCAGGGTATGATCTTCATAAGCCCCAGGTAAACTCATCCAAGAAATGCTGATTGCTTTGACAATTTTAAAAATCAGAATTTTTTCTAAGAGCATTTTCTGTGGATTAACAGCACAGAAAGTACAGGGGAGAATTCAGACGTGGAGGGGAAGAGTCGGCCACCATTGCTATCTATTCTACCTGGAAAATTCTGTGCTTCCAAGAATAGCACTGAGAAAGTACAAGCTAGCCTGCTACTTTGAATCATGAAACTTGAGATTTAAAAAAAAAATTAAAATTTAAAAATTTAAAAAAATAAGTCGTGCCTGCCTGGCTCAGTTGATAGAGCCTGAGACTCCCTCTCAGGGTTGTGAGTTTGAGCCCCACTTTGAACATAGAGATTACTTTTTAAAAAAAGCATGGGGGGGGGGACCTAAAGCAACCAATACATACTTTGTGAGCAAGAAGAATTTTAGACTTCAGGGGTTTTTTAATATTTGAATTTATTCCTCATTAATTATTTTTTAAAGATTTATTTAGTTTATTTGAGAGAGCTAGAACACTAGAGCAGAGGCGAGAGGGGGAGGGAGGAACAGAAGAAGAGGGAGAGACTCTCAAGCACACTCCGAGCTGAGGGCGAGCCCAACATGGGGCTCAATCCCACAGCCCTGAGATCATGACCTGAGCCAAAATCAAGAGTTTAATGCTTAACTGACTGAACCACCCAGGCGCCCAAAATTTATTCTTCTCTTAAAACACTAGTTTTAGGGGCACCTGGGTGGCTCAGTCAGTTAAGCAACTGCCTTTGGCTCAGGTCATGATCCCAGGGTCCTGGGATCGAGCCCCACATCAGGCTCCCTGCTCAGCAGGGAGCCTGCTTCTCCCTCTCCCTGCCGCTCTGTCTACTTGTGCTCTCTAGCTCTCTGTCAAATAAATAAATTAAAAATCTTTTTAAAATAAAAAAGCACTAGTTTTAACTTTTAAAATGGTATTAGTGTTGAATATGGACTTGTTTTTAATCCTCTTATTAATTCGATTAGGAGAAATCCACTAAGTTAACAATGAGAATTTGGTTTTCTCCAATGAGAGACAAGACTTCCACACCTAAGTGGTTCCCAGAATAGGATTTGAGTGAAGTCTTCGTGGTGGCACACCGATTATGAAAAATCACTTATTCTTTTGTGCTTAGATTTTTGATAACATTATCTTTACTTCCCATGGAGCACAATCACATAGTTACCACAAAGGATTGTAATTCAGAATAAAGAACCAAACATATTTCAAAATCTAAACACCCAAACCCAACTGTTAATGTTGAAGACATTAGATTTTATTTATCTCCCTCAGCCACCCAGCCAAACGCCCTATGTTATGAAGGTTGAGGCCTGGAGATAGATACTTTCCTAATGACTTGAGGGATTCCATTCCGTTGAGGGCTCAAAGAACTGGACTTGACTGCTTCCTATTATGGGGCTTGCTTTGTGCTGCTCTGCGCAGCGTGGCCTACCGCTCACTTTAGCATTGCTATTCATAGCAGTGAGTGTAACTCTCCAGCCCTGCCCCTGATACATACAGAGCCCGAGGCAAGAGTATTCATGAGGCATACATCCCACATGTCTAATCATTGAAAAATTATATATCAGGCTGAAACTGGTAAAAGATCTTCAATCCTCCTACCTTAATAAAATACACCTTCATAAGGATGAGGCCCGGGTTCTTTAGAGTTCTCTGGCTCCCCAGAGCTCTCTGCGAGCCACTGGAGCTCACTTGGGGAGAGCTGGCAACTCGTCCATGACATCAGCTTCAAGCTTTTGTCCTTCACTGTGACGGCCTGGAGCTTATGCATGTGAACCCTTCCCAGTGTCTATGTCCCATCCATGCCCAACAGAGAGCCACCTCTGGGCCTTGGGGTGCACAGAGCAGCGTGTTGCCTGAGCTCAAGGGGACAGACATGGGGTGAAGTGGGTACAGGTCCTGGAAGCAGGCTTGGGACCATTGCGGCAAGACTCCAATTCCTGGGTACCTGGAGAGTGGTTGGGGATGGAGCTCGGGCTCTAAGAGACCAGGTCCCCGGGGCACAGTTAGGGTGCAGTAAAAGGAGGCCAGCATGGGCCCCTCTTACCTAGGTCTGAGGATAGTCATGCTCTCAGACTAAGGCATGTGCCAATCCAGCATCCGAAACTATGAACCTTCAGTATTTCCACATAAGACAGTTCATTCCCGGTGCTCAGCCAGTCGCGTGGCTCTGCCAACATGGATTCAGCAAGCAAAAATTTCAGAAGGAGTCCTCTAACCCTTTTTAAATTACCCAACACATTTCTAGTACAAGGGTAATCCAACTTGGATGGCATTTATTATGAGCAGAGAGAGAAAAACTATTGCCTTCTTCCCCACAAAGATCAGACCAATCCCTCAGGTATCTGATTCTCCATAGACTCAAGTCACTGATGAGGGTTACTTGTCCCAGCCCTTCTCATCTACCCCTGAATTGCCAAGTCCCTGGCCACAAACAGGAATGTGTGGTCTGCATGCTTCCAATTCAGGGACAAAGAGTACTACTATCTGTGTAAACTGACCAATCCTCTGTTCTCCCTAAAATGCCCACCTGCTAATCCCCAGAATCTGTGAATGCTACCTTGTGTGGCAAAAGAGACTTTAGACACGTGATTAAATGAAGGATCTAAAAGAAAGGGAGGTTAACCTGGATGATCTAGGTGGGCCCCAAATGTAATCACAAGGGTCCTTACAGAGAGAAGGCGGTAGGAGGACAGCAGCAGAGAGCAGAGTGAAGCAGCCATGGCCAAGGAATACACGCAGCCTCTAGGGGGATCCAGTCCTGTCACACCTTGACCTTAGCCCAGTGAAACAGCTTTTGGCCTCCAGAACTACAAGAAAATAAATGTGTTTAAACCACCAAGTTGAAGGTCATTTGTTACAGCAGCAATGGAAAATGCACACCCTCTCCTGTAAGCGGCCTTTGAAGTCTGATAACAACGTGTGTAAGACACTGAGGTCAAGGCTAACGTGACAAATGAGCAGATACATAGATCTAAACTCCATACTGTGACTTCCGGCTTGAACTCCGAGACAGCCAGCTTCTGGGCCTTATAGGAACAGCTTGCCAGGTTGGGGCTAGGGGTCATGGTTGGAGAAAGGAGACCTAGCACCGGAAGAGATTGCTTCTGGTCCTGGTGAGAACACATCGTGGACAGCCCTGAGCCACCATGATCACCAAGATCCCTTCTGATTCTAAAATTTAGAGCTGGAGCCAAACAGGTCTTACCTTTGAACTTCGCATTCATGTGTTACTGCTATTACAGTCTCTCTCCATCCTCCCTGTCCACGTATCTAACCTTGTGCACGTGTTACTACTTCTGCTCCGAATTTTCTTCCCTGCTTTCACCCTGTGAGCCCTCAGGCTCATTCCTCAACACTCCAATTGAGAATCACCACCTTTGAGAAGATTTCCCACCTTCCCAAAGCAGAACGGTTATCTCTGACCTTGGTGCTTTCCGAGAACTATTAAAGCAGTTATTGTAGTGTGACTGTTTCCATTTCCGTCTCCCTAACCAGACTGTGGGCCACTCGTATACAACTGTTCTGACACATATTTATACCTCTAGCAGCGAATTCTGTGGTTAGCACACAGCCCGCACTCCTATTATGGCTGGAGACTAGATAAAATAGATGAATGATTATTCCCTGAATTCTGAAGAGCCTCCTTGGGGCTGGGCGCGGGCTGGGCGGTGGGGAGAGATGGCGGTGAAGCACAAGAGGACAGGAAACTCATGTTTCAGCAAGACATCCAGAGCCCTGGAGAAAAAGAGGAGGCTGATTTGTGTGATGATTTAATTCAAGGCTATCCTCAGATGCTCATTGTACATGCAATTTGGCATCTCTCCTGACCTTGCTTCAAAGTCAGTTTCTAAGTGGAGTTAACAGTATGAGCCGCCTCGCACAGCAATCTGCTGATTAGAGGCTCTTAACTGGGGCGGATGGCAGGCAGCCATACCCGATTTGTCAGCTCCGCATCCCTGCGTGCCTCCAGGCAGAGGCTACAACTTGAGAATTTTACCTTAGCTAGCTCACAACTCTGTCCTCATAGACCCTTCTGGATAACAAGGCAACACATTCAGTTTTCCTTCTTAGGCATCACCAACACCCTCCCCCACTCCTAGAGTGCTCCAGATAAATAAAATCTTAAGAGAACGCAAGATCTATTTATTTGACGGTGAGACAGACAGCCAGCGAGAGAGGGAACACAGGCAGGGGGAGTGGGNAGGAAGAAGCAGGCTCCCAGCGGAGAAGCCTGATGTGGGGCTCAATCCCAGAACACCGGGATCACGCCCTGAGCCGAAGGCAGACGCTTAATGACTGAGCCACCCAGGCACCCCCAGATCTTGCCTTTCCTTGATTCAAATACAAAGGCCAAACCCACTCAGAAAACCTCCTTGAAGTGGAAATGAGGTTGTCATTTCCACACATCTAGAAAAACCATGAAATCACACTTTTTGCAATATACACTGAAATCTACAGTGTGTCCTTGATCATGCAGCACTTTTTATGACGTAGTCCTCTCTGTATTCCTTTGTTATTTACACTGTACACTTATGTTGATTTAGGAGTTTGCATTTCAGGCTCAGCTTTTTAAAGGTACACTTTTGTGCCTTTTCCATAGGCCAGACACTGTGTGAAGTACTTTCTAATTCTCAATCTTCATAACAAACTCAGACACTAGGCATTATTATACTCCTCTTATAGAAAATGGAGATTTAGAGAGACTAACTTTCCTGAGGGTACCAGGCTAGTAAGATGTGGAAGCAAGATTCAGGCCCATTTCTGTTGGAGGGAGGGAGCCAATAATTAGACTCTCCTCTTGCTTTTTACAATGTTAATGTCACATTATATTGCTTAATAAATACCACTCAGCAATTAACAATAGCCTGGGGTGCAGATAAGAGTATGAAACAATGTAATCCTGGTTTCCAAAATTCCAGCTCCCTACAATGTCCGTTCTGGAAAAGCAAAGGCGCTGCCAGCATGGAGGAGATCACCTAGCATTATCATCTAGGTGGGTAAGCTGTGTACCCCCTATGCTCAGAGTTTCCCCAGCATTAAAGGCTGGAAACCCTCTTGGAAAACAAACTACTGTTTTACCTCTTAAAGTTAGGGAGAGCAGAGTTAGAGCCCCAAGGACTTTCTACATGGATCTAGGCCAGAAATGAAATACAGGTTTCTCATGTACATTGAGGGGAACATTAGTAGAAATTAGAATGCTTTACAGAAATTCCCACTAACCTGCAACCTCTGTGCTGTTCTATACCATCATAAAGATGAAATCTACTGTGAATTAGAATCTGTTTTTTTAAGATTTTATTTATTTGAGAGAGAGAGAGAGAGAGAGAGAGAGAGCGCACTAGTTGGAGCAGGGGGAGGGGCAGAGGGAGAAGCAGGCTTCCCACTGAACAGGGAGCCTGACACTGGATCGATCCCAGGACCATGAGATCATGACCTGAGCTGAAGGCAGACGCACAACCGACTGAGCCACCCAGGCACCCCTAAGATTGATTATTTAGTAAACACAATCTGTATAGTAAGAGACAATCCAGATCTACGGAGGGATAAGGACTATGAGAGAATTTCTAACGCAAGCACAGTGAATTTATGGTTTACAGATTGTTCCAGATTTGTAAGGATCTCAGAGTCTGAGATTCACTCTTGGCTTGGTCTTGGCTCCTACAAGAAGCTACTCAATTCCTCCTAAGAACAAGAGTAATAGACTTCAGTGGTTTTGCAGGGGTCTATGAGCAAGCCCAGATGATTGCATAAAAATCACTTGGAAAGGGGCTCAGTTGGTTAAGCATCTGCTGAGGTCATGATCCCAGGGTTCTGGGATCCAGCACCCCATCAGGCTCCCTGCTCTGTGGGAAGCCTGCTTCTCCCTCTCCCTCTCCGCCGTGCTCGTGTGAGCATGCTTGCGTGTGCGAGCTCACTCTCTCGCAAAAACAAGTAAAAACTTTAAAAAATACAGAGAGGCCTTCCCCAGCATAAGCCTCAGTAATAGCAACAACTACTACTTTATATAGTAGTGTTTACTGTTTTCCAAGCACTCTTCTAAGCACTTCACAAACATTTCCTCATTTAATCTGCTCAACAACCCTGTGAGGTCAAAGTTGTTACCATCACCATCTATCAAAGATGAAACTGAGGCACAGAGAGGTTAAGGAACTTGCCCAAGGCTACCCAGCTAGTCAGGGGCTGAGCCAGACTTGAACATAAGCTCCTTGGCTCCAGTCTGAACTTTTAACCTCTACACTATATTCTCCATAACCTGTACATTAACAAGTTTTCCAGGTGATTCTGATGTGCAGGAAGGCTTGGAACACCTGACAATCCTCAATGGATGTTATGAGTCTTCCTATCTCTCACCACCCTGTGCCTGGCAGCCTCTGAGCTAATGTTGGAAGGCAGCCAGCTCAGGACGACTTGGTGTTTGAATTTCTAGTCATTAGCTCTTGCATGCTCTGCTCTGGGGAGACGGAGTCTGATCCTGGAATGAGGCACATAGAAAAGACTGTAGATTGGGAGTAAAGAAAGCCATATATGGGCTGGCTCATAGAACTTGGAAGAGCTAGCTGTTGGTGTGCCTCTCTTCCCAACCCTATGTTTAATAGCATTATATTGGTGGCTTGAAATCCACCCTGATGGGAGACATCAGCAAACACTACACACCAGGCTTTCTATTTCCCTGGAGAGCCGGTAGTTAAACCTTACCAGCACACCCCTGGATTCGCCGCGTAAGCTCCAGCCCCACCACCTGGTGGCTATGTCACTTCAGATGCATTGCAAAACCCTCCAAGCCTTGGTTTTCACATTTGCAAAAATGGAAGAAATGACCACTGGGGAAGTCAAATGTGGAAGCACTGGGCATAGTTTCAAAGAGATGGCTCAAGTGTGGGCATCTTACTGGTATTCTCTCCTTTCCATTTCCCAGTTGCTCCCAAACAGTGGAAGACACCTGTCCTAGTCCCGCATGCCTGCTTTCCCAAGGTAGCTTTTTTTTTTTTTTTAAGATTTTATTTATTTGCTAGAGAGACAGCCAGTGAGAGAGGGAACACAAGCAGGGGGAGTGGGAGAGGAAGAAGCAGGCTCCCAGCAGAGGAGCCTGATGTGGGGCTCGATCCCAGGACCCTGAAGATCACGCCCTGAGCCGAAGGCGGATACTTAACCAACTGAGCCACCTAGGCGCTCCCAAGCTAAATTTCTTTCAACTAGGACTCATTTTTTCTTAAGATTTGAGAGAGAGAGAGAGAGAGAGAGAGTGAGAGAGGAAGAGAGAACACACAAACAACGGAGGGGTAGGGGCATAGGGAGAAGCAGACCCCCCACTGACCAGGGATCCCAACTTGGGGCTCAATCCCAGGACCCCCAGGATCACGACCTGAGCCAAAGGCAGACACTTAACCAACTGAGCCACCCAGAAATCCCTCAACTATTACTCACTTGTCAGTGTTTCCAGACTTTTTCATATTTTGAGCTAGGTCACACAGATCACAGCTCTAGCTCCCCTGGGAAGTATTTTGGTCATTTCTCTGAGTCCCCAGGGGCACCTCACTTGTGCTCAGTCTGGTCAACTGCTCTTCCTGCTCCAGCTCCTTCAGCTGACACCACCTCTGCCTGCAACTTTGCTGCCAGTGTCAGAAGCCTCCGTCACCTCTGGGTACCCGTACCGGTGCACCAGAGCTCAGGAAACGTCACAGTTCTGTGGCAAAGCAGGAAGACGGCACCTGTCCCCAGATGGTGGACACTCTTCCACAAGCACAAAAAACATGTTGCTTAGACACCCCAATCTGGAAGTGCTTTGGTAAAATTCTGTTTAACTGTTTCACTGCTGTGCCCTCTCCATAGGAATCAAGTATGGATACGAGGGGATGGGATTTCCTGAATCACGAGAAAAATTCGAGTGACAAAACTTACAGGGATGGAATACATAGTGTGGGGAGTAGAGTCAATGGTGCTTGTAACACGTTGTATGGCAACAGATGGTAACCAGACTTACCGAGGTAACCATTTGGTAACACGTTTAAATATCAGATCACTGTTGTACACCTGAAACTAGCACTATATTGTTTGTCAGTTATTCAATTTAAAAAACCCTTTGAAGAAAGAGGGAGAGAGACGGACTGATAGACACCAACACATTGAGCTACAGAGGAAGAAAAAACCACACAAAAAAGGAAGGAAAAGGATGCTGTCTGCACTCATACATTAAGTCTCTCTGCAAAGAGAGAAGGCATGAGCCAATTTGGGGGCAGTAATTCTAATTATTGCCCATGAACACTTTTGTCAGAATGACTTGAAGAGGCTATTAGTTATACATAGAACACTCTAGTTCTGCTAAAACTGGGAGTGCAAACATCCCCATGTTTTCTAGTTTAGACACATGCATCTTTTTGACAATGCTATCAAGACGTTGCTACTGGGACGCCTGGGTGGCTCAGTCGGCTAAGTGTCTGCCTTCGGCTCAGGTCATGATCCCTGGGTCCTGGGATCAAGTCCCTCTCTCTGGCAAATAAAGTCTTAAAAAGAAAAAAAAAAGGCGCTGCCACTACAGTTCCGGAGGCGCGGGAGTCCAAGATCAAGGTGCCAGCGCAATCAGTCTGGGAAATCATCTTTCAGGATTTCGTGAGGAACTTCTTACAGCATATGAAGTCTGGAAGTAAGACCTGCAGTGATTTTCCTTAAGGCACCACGGAAAGACCCGGGATACTACAGTGTCTAAAACCAAATACGCGGGCGCCTGGGTGGCACAGCGGTTAAGCGTCTGCCTTCGGCTCAGGGCGTGATCCCGGCGTTATGGGATCGAGCCCCACGTCAGGCTCCTCTGCTTATGAGCCTGCTTCTTCCTCCCACTCCCCCTGCTTGTGTTCCCTCTTTCGCTGGCTGTCTCTATCTCTGTCGAATAAATAAATAAAATCTTAAAAAAAAAATAAAATAAATAAAATAAAATAAAACCAAATACGATCTCTGGAATCTTAAAAAAGAACGACTTACATTAAAAAAACAAAGCAACAACAACCAAAAAAAAAAAAAACCCTTTGAAAAACAGCAACAACAAAACACCTTATGCCCAGACCACAGATCCTTCAACACTTAAGGCTTCATAAGTGAGGTAGGGTTAGCTGCCTGACTCTTCCTTCTGCCTCCATTCTCTCCGGAGAGGCTCATTTGTCCATCAACCACCCAAACACATCTGTGCCAACCTGAATTTCAGCAATGACTTCTGATAGATTCACCTTTGGGGGCGCCTATACAGTTTCTCAAGTACGTACCCACGTACCCAGAGCCGAACACCATATTCCAGGAAGAGCTAGCTGTACAGAATGGAGTGGGAAGACCTATTCTCCTGGATAGAACATTGTGGTTTTATAAAAGTTGCCTAAGATGGAATTACTTTTTTGGGGGGTCATACTATTATTGGGTCATACTATTATTACTATAAACTTGCAGTTTGCAAAAAGATTGTTTTAGGTTGCTGTTTAGTCCCATCCTCACTCATCTCATGTTTATACAGTTAATTATTTGAAAATAAAGAGGGCTTTTAAGTTTGCATCTATGAAATCTTACTTTAGGACAGGAGGCCCAACATCCCAGCCAATGCAGGGAAGTTTAGGTTTTGATTTAGTCTCTGTCAAACATGACTAAGGGGATAGGTTTTTACTGAAAGGTATAGGAGAAAAGCCTCAAGGCAGACTGGACAAACATTTAACATTTAGGACATAGCAGTAGCTCTCTAGGCCCAAAACATCTCTGGCAACCCAAAGCCATCCAAGTGGACACCAATATTTCTGAGGCCCTGAACCTGTCTTTGTTTCCTTGTTTCCCTGTCTTTTCTATTATTGTTGCTTCTTTCTTCAATCTGCTCTAATTTTGAATGAGCATTCATCAGGTGGGACCTGATGTTAATTTGCAGGGTTTCCACCAAATTAGTGAAATGGTCAGCAAGAGTGTTGAAGCTACTGCCAGGTCCTGTTTTTTGTTTTGTTTTTAAAGATTTTATTTGAAAGAAAGCGTGCACAGGCACCAGTGGGGGGAGGGACAGAGGGAGAAGCAGACTCCCCGCTGGGCAGGGAGCCTAGCCCCAGGACTGCACCCCAGGACCTGAGCCAAAGGCGGACGCTTAACAAACTGAGCCACCGAGGCATCCCTCATATTTTCTTAGAGTAATGACCATTTCCTGTTATTTCAATATGGGGTTATGTTATTTGATACTACCAGCCTGATGCTTCAACATACTTTGTCACAAATAAAAAAATTACTGACTGGGTGGTCCAGTCAGTCAAGCATCCCATTCTTGGTTTCCAGCTCAGGTCATGGTCTCATGGGTCATAGGCCTGAACCCCACGTTGGGCTCTGAGCTCAGCGGGGAGCCTGCTTAAGGATTCTCTCCCTCTGCTGCTCCCCCCACTCCCATTCTCCTTCTTGCTCTCTAAATTGTTTTAATTGCTGTTTTAACATTAATCATAGGTTGCTTGTATGTTGCCCCTAAGAACAAAGAAATTGGAGCCAAGAGTGCTCATTCGTGTACAGTAAGGAGTCAATGTGTTCATGGAGTACAAAGACTGTCGGTTTGGACTTAGGCAGACCTCAACTTGCCTCTTCTTAATGCTAGGACCTTGGGCTATTAGGTGTCCTCTGAGCCCCAGCTTTCTCATTTATATATTCGAAATAATTACACCTACTTTACAGAAAGGTTTTGAGGTTAAGGATAATGCATGCGAAGTCCTAGTACAGAGTCCGACACACAGTAGGCGCTCACCACACAGTTGCTGTTTTTATTAATGTCAGGTTCTGTCTAGTCCCCAACTATTTAATCCCTCCCCTGACTCAAGTCTGATGCCCCCTTACACCCCTTCCAGCCCCTGCTTTGCGCCAAATGGCTCGACTCTGGGATGGTGTTTAGGCCAATCCGGGCCTCACTGTCCACCCTTCCCAGCTGCTAGTTTTCCTGCCCCCAGCCCTCCCCAACGCAGACGTGCGAGCGAGCTCTCACTTTCGCTCATGCGCTCGCGCTCGCGCTCTGTGTCTGCTTGGAGATGTGGACCTCTGCTCTGTTCCCAGGGGCCTGAACCTTGGTGCTCCATCCAGTACTAAGTCTGTTTCTTTGGAAACCTTCCTTTCAGACCCCATAGTCCTTCCACAGGGAGGGTCAAGGACAAGGCCACAGGGCCAGTCCCATAATGTGGTCCTATCACCAGCTAACAAGCCTCCCGGATCCCACTGCCTGGATTTCCAAGTATCGCCTGTTCCGGACCACCAGGCCTTGTCCCTCACCATTTGGGATATCCCCGTTGGTTGGGACTAGACCTCTCCTCACTTGGCTTGGAGAGCGTGTCCTCCTGCCTTCCAGATCCTCCTTTCACCCAGGACATGTTCTCCCAACACGTGTTCCCACCCAGTTATCAGGCCTAACTCCTGCCTATTCATATTGTAGGTCTATGGGGATATGAAACTACTATACCAAAGCCTTTTACCGAGGGTCACAGGGAGGTGTGTAAGATCTAGTTAGCCTTTCACATTTTAACCTTGAATGGTAATGAAGCCTACAAATATTAGGATGCAGGCAAGTCACAACTCGTGTGGAGCTTTAAGTTCATCTCAAATGGTCATGGAACAACGAGCTGGAGAGTTTGGCTGCTCTTCACATCAACGGCTCAGTGAAGACAGCTTCAGGTTAGATGATAGATTGGTGTTGTAATAACACAAATTCTTAAAAACACAGCTGTTGGTTGTTGACTCCACTTAGGAGCTGCGAAGTCATAAGCAGCTGTGGCTGGTACTGTTTTGTCAACACTGGCCCAGAGGAACGCCTGACTCAGACCCAGCAAGTCACTGGACCTGGTCACCCCTCTTGCTGATGAGGCTTCTGGGGAAGTTTCAAGCACTGGGTGTTATGAAGACCTGTGTTTCTAAGTTTTCTGTCTGCTTATTGGCAATCATCTAAGTCACAAATGAGAACACCTTAGGATAAAAATAACACATGTTCACTTTAGGAACTTAGAATACAGTGAAGCAGAAAGCAGCAGACAAAATCATCATCCATCCCCAGCATGAAGACATAAGCGCCACTGACATTTGTAAGCTACATTCTTGTAGCTTAAGAAGAACTTTGCATGTGTTTAGGAAATAATGTTAAGAGAAAAACAGTAATAGAAATGACTGAGAAGTGCCTGAAGGCACTTATGTGCCTGCCTCTTTACTTAGTGCTTTAATATGTATTAACCTATTTAAATCTCCCAACAGCCCTGGGAGATAAGCATGTGAGGTAAACAAAAACAGGCTTCAAACCAGGCAGCCTGCCTGGAGCAGGTGTTCTTACTCAACATAACATGCAAAGGAGAAAAACAGAGGCTACTCATAGTCCTAGGACTCAGAGGACCATTTTAACAAGTTGTGTTTCAAGAAACTGATTTTGAAATTCACCGGAAATTTGTGAATTTATGGAACAGGAGTAATATTAAATATAAAGCATCAAGATGGGTAACATGTATTAGTTCCTTGCCCCAAAGTTGAATATTTTCTCATAGGCAGAATGATGGTGTAACTAACCTTTGGTCCGTTCCTTTAGTCCTCAATGCATTCAATCTATTATACTGAGCAGTGACCTGGGGAACAAGTCTGGAAGAAGAGGGAAATGAAAGTAGGCAGAGAAGAGTGCCTCAACACACTGGGGTGGGAGACGCCCAGGACAAGATATCCAACTCCCACTTTACAGTTAGCCTCTTCTGATCTTATTGAGGCTTTGCAGGGACCAGTGCAGTAGCCACCTCGCTGATCTACCAGCACCCACTCTGGCAGGCTTCCACCCATTTTCTACGTAGAGCAACCAGAGTTTCCTTATAAGAAGTTGGGCCTGCTACCTCTTAACGATGACAAGCTCCATTTGTGGCCCACCAGACCCTGTGAGCCTCACTCCCAGCTGCATACGCTAGCTTCTGTGGCGCCCTCTGACTCCTACACCCTTTCCCTCCCCATAGCCTGTGTGCCCTCCGCCTGCATCATGGCCCACAAACTGCTTCTCCTTCCTGGGCTTAGAGGCTCATTCCTCAGAGGAGACTTTCCCGACCTATGTGAATAAACAGAACTGCCATCCAGTGGGTGCATAAGGTGGGTACTGTCCACCTCTCCTTCCCAGCTCAGGTCACAATTCCAGGCTTACATTTGTGCGTTTGACATGTGAGAGCTGTCTCCCCGACTAGAGTGTGAACCCCATGAAAACAGCCTCCATGTCAACAAAGGATCCCAAGGTCTAGCAGAGCACCTGGCATACAGTAGACACCCCAAAAATGAATAAGTGAGGGGCGCCTGGCTGGCTCAATCAGTAAAGCATGTGACTCTTGGTCCCATGGTTGTGACTCTGAGCCCCCCACTGGGTGCAGAGATTACTTGATAAAAAAAAAAAAGTGAATGACTAAAAACATTTTTACTGGAGTTTACCAGCTGTTATTTTTAAAGTAAGTTGACTTTGTGAATTACTGTCTAATTAACATAAGTTAACAACATTAAGGGACAAGGTGGTAGGAAAGAGTGAGCACTAAGCTGATTTTTCCTATCCTACCAAGAACAGAAAACTGATTCCAGAGAGGGTTTCAGCTCCATGGGATGGAGCTTTAAGGAACAGTGGTGTGATGGGGTTTTAAAACCGCATCCACCAATAATCCATAGGCTAATGGGCTTCCTGATGGGTTGAATTCAGCAGAATGAAGTCACAGCAAACTGACCATTTATTTCACCATCAGGGTGCTTTGCTGCTGGCTCTAACAAGTATTCTGGGAAAAAGTACTCCATTTCTTTCTTCTGACATCCTGACTGCTGTGTTGACATTTCTCTCACCCTCCACAGCTCAGACATCTGCAGATCATAACAGTGAGGGCTCCTCGGACGACTGGGTTTACTTTTACCTGGTGGGACACCGGGCTGCATTCATCTGTAAAACGAGGCCAAAGCTATCTTTCTCAAAAGATTCTTCTGCAGATGAAGAGGATTCAAGGAAGGGAGGTAGTGGGTAATATACTTAGTAAAGACCACTTAGGTTTTATTGAAAATGCTGTCCATGATTTAAATGAGAAAATTGTTTTACTTGAGGGCTAGCATGTCAAGCCCTGCTAAGTGGTGCTGGGCTACTGAAGACCGTTCCCATTTCTATGTTGCTCTTCTGAAGCAGAACAGGCAACATACCTGATGGAGAATCTCCCTGAACAAGTTTCTCTTCATTATTTTAAATAAAGTGATGCCTTCGGTACCATCAAATTCAAGGCTGAGGTTGTTTGGGGAAATTCCTTAGCTCATGGAAGTGAAGACTTAGGATGGGGGGGTACGTAAAGCGTAGAATTTGGTCAGACCTCTGGGTTCTTTTCAGCATCTCACCCTGATTTTTTAGAAGCTACGTGATCTCCTCAGAGCCTCATCCGTAAGCTGGCTGTGATATTAGCTGCTCCCCACCTTATCATAAGGACTAGAGTTTTATGGGAAACGGTCAACTCCCATACAAACTGAGTAACTCTCACTTGTATACATAAAAATACCAGTTTTACAATGATAACTGGGCCTAGTTCTCCACAGAAACACAGCCGTGTTACCCCCACCATTGGTAGCAAGTTGGTCCTATGTGCCTAATAAACTTCAACGTACTCAAGGGTTAGGGGACCCAAAACACCAACGTCAAAGATGACCGCATGAGGTTTAAAACCATTATATTGGCCTATTTTTTTTTCCAGGAAAATGTCCAATCTCTAGTCAACAAGGAATATATCAGTATAATGCATGAATTTAGTGTCTCCATGTGATTAAAATTAAAGACACCATACTGTTGCTATGTCAAGGCTCTTCTAAATGAAAACACTAAGAATATGCATGTAAGATTTGATGTGAAATAAGCACAAGTCAAGGGTCTATTCCATTTAATCCCATACGAATATCGGCTTTAAAGGAAAGTGTCTACATAGAGTTGATAAACATCTGTGTTCCCTACCTATGTATGTGCATATAAACATATTTTCCCAAAGGACTTTTCATTTATTTGCTGCAAATAAAAGAATCATTTGGTCATTCCCCTCATCCCTGTATTTTTAGGGTCAGGCAAGGATTTCATGAATCATTCAAACTACTGTTTTATGCCTGAGAAAGTTCCAGCTCTCTTAGAAACAGGCTGATTTGAGACAAAATGACAGGCCTACTTTTTGTGGGTCTCTTAAAATGCTTGGTAGCTGACATCTACCAGCAAAATCTGTGTGCAAAGACTGCAGCCTTATCCTCCCTGAAGGAAAAATCCTAATCACCAATTTCAAAAGCCTGAGCTCTGCTAACAAGCCAGCCACAATGCAATCTGCAGCCATTATGTCTTACTTGAAACCAGATATCCATACAACTCACAGCACAAAGAATCACTCTCCAGGCCCTGAAGACCCTCCGGCCTATTGCTCAGTGATTAATCATGGGAAAAGACCTGATTTTCAACTTAATTGGTTGGAGGGCAATCCATAGCTATAAGAAATGCAATTCACAGCCCACTAATGAACAGCTATTCAAGACATGCACACATTGAAAACACTATTTATATACATTATAAGGAACGTATAAAGCCAAATACAGCTTTATTCGCACAAAACCTTGCTGGTCTTATTTGCTTACTCTATTTTTTCCATTTCCTATCTGCTGCTTCAGTGAGCGAAAAGAACCTCTAGGCAGAAGCCATTGAGACACTCTTTAGACCCTGTGCACATTTTTATTAAACATTCCAGGCGGAATCAGACATGCTAAGTAGCCACAGTGGAACCAGGGGGACGTGTGTGCATGCTCTTTGTCTTTTCAATATTATGTTATTTTGAGCTTTCCGGGATCAGTGATGGTTTGACTACCTGTGCAGCCAGTGCATTTTATTTTGTTGTATTTCAGAAGCAGTTGGAAAATTCTCCATCAAGGCTTAGAACAGTCAAGTCTCAGGTTCAGAAGGGTCCCTTTATCAGTGAGGGTCCTGGCAGAAAAACAGCATTCCAAGCCAAAGACGAACCTGAAGATCTTTCCATGGCAAGAGGATTTGTAGGGATGTGGGCAGGGTTAAGGGATCGAAAAGGAGACTGAGGAAGCACCCGGGGCTCACAGTGGGGCTCTTACTAGCCTGGCCTTGAAGGAAAAGATAGTTGAGATAGTTTTGAGAGCTGGAGCCACGGAGGGAGCTGGTAGCCCCACCCAGAGGACGACACAACCACCGTTGGAACCAAGCTGCTGAGGCAGGGCAGGAGCAGGGAAGGACTCCCATCTTCCCATTCTCACATTCTCCATCTCCTGGCAGTGCCTCCCCCTGGATGAACCCCATGGAAGCCAGAAGCAGGGACGCTGTTGATAAGACTCAGCTCCTGCCTGGGTAAACACGTCAGGGTAGAGAAGGACAGAGAGTGGAAGAGGGGAGGGGGTAGGCAAACAGAATAACCCAACAGACCCTTAAAGGCCCACGTGCCTAGTGGTTCTCAGTGCTGTGCAGGTGAAAAAGCCACGGAGACCAGCTTCTTCCTTGGACAATACCTTCATTGTGATCAACTTGGACTGCATGCCTACCACGTGCTCGATGCTGCTAAAAGCGTAAATTCAGAGATGCATAAAGCAGCACTCCCTGTCCCAGAGGAGCCTATAGCCCAAGCCAGAACAGACTGGTAAGCAGATAAGGTCATGTTGCATAGACACGGACAAACGGATACCTATTTGCAGTCATGTACTGTAGTGTTGTTTATAGCAGCAAGAAACAGAAATACGTGTCCGTCCATTGGGGATTGGTTACATAAATGGGACATCAATTCGGTAGAACCCTCTGTAGTTGCATATTTAAAATGAAGATCTTTCTATTGTGCTATAGAAAGATCGTGGAGTTCTATTGTTTGAGAAACACAGGAGCTGAAGAGGCACCTGGCTGGCTCAGTTGGTAGAGCATGTGACTCCTGGTCTCAGGATTATAAGTTTATGCCCTACGTTGAGTGTAGATTTTACTTAAAATCTTTTAAAAAATAAAATAAAGGAGCTGAAAGTTATATATAATATGCTGCCATTTGTGTAAAAGAAAGGAAGGGAGGAAGAAAAAAAAAAAGAACAGTATGTATGTTTACTTTTGTATACTGGTCAAGTTCTCAAAAGAGGAATGAGAAAGTGGAGATATAGATGGTCTCTGTGGAAGGGAGGCCTGTGGCCAGAGGACAGGGTAAGGAGGAGACCTAGGATTTAGTTTCTTTTGAATTTTGAAACACATATGTATTACCAATTTAAAAATAAAATGAAAATTAAAAATTTTAAGTCAACATAATATGATAAAGGCACAGGGCGTATGGAGCCCACAGGGGGGTCTGTGGCCCAGCCTGACCCCTGAACCGCACCTTGAGGGCCGCGCAGAGCTTGGAGGGGACAGGCTCTGGGGCAGCAGGGAGGGTCTGAGCAAAGACAGAGGCCTGAGGCGGGCACGTGCTGCAGAGTGTGAGAACCTGGGCGGTGCGTGACTAGAGGCAAACAAGTGAAGTGGAAAGGGACAGGAGAGCCGGCAGGGCCAGCTGAGGGGGCCATGTGGCCCCTACGATAGACTGGATTTCATCCTGAAAAGTCAACATCAACTCTGGGGTTAAGGGCAAGTTTGAGGGAGATGGAAAGGATCAACTGCTAGTCCTTGAAATACAGGTGCATCTAATAACATCAGGTGAAGTAGGAACAACCGGGCCGGCAGGAGAGCTAATGGTTTGATACACATCAGCAGGAGACCGTTTCCATTTGTTAATTTTTTACTATTAAACTATCTTTGCTTGCTGTTGGTTCATGCATTTTAACAGGTTTCAGAGGAGAGTTTCTGGAGAAAACTGGAAAAAGAACATTCTATCGGATTATCAGGATCATGGAAGACACTCACTGACTTCAGGGGCAGAGCACCTTGTCAACACAGCAGTCCCTTTCTGAGGGGCACAGGGTGAGAACCACAGCTCCCGTGGCCACCAAACCCGACCGACTCAGGAGCTGCTTGAGGAAGGACCACCTGATCCATGAGCAAACCTCCCACCCTCCACTCAGTCCACCTAGGAGTAAAGGATCCCTGCATTTAAAGTTACGGCTTTGGGGGAGTCTGGGTGGCTCAGTTAAGCGTCTGCCTTTGGCTCAGGTCATGGTCCCTCCCCCTCAGGGAGCCTGCTGCTTCTTCTGCCTGCTGCTGCCCCTGATTGTGCTATCAAATGAATAAGTAAATCTTAAAAAAAATAATAATAATGAAGTTACAGCTTTAGCTTGTCAGATTTCTTCCTCACTTGTTATAGGAGCTTGGGTGAGTACTGAGAACTCTGGTTTCCACATCTATAAAATGGGAGTATTTATTCCTGCCTTGCCTAGCTCACTGATACACAGAAAAAGTAAAAACTCAGTGTATGTGAATGTGCTTTAAGAAAAATACATCATGGAGTTTTATTAATAAAAGTCCACTGATGACCACCCCAGACTCAGAACAGACTTGTCGAGCTCAACAGCCCTGACTCAATGGGCCTTCAATAACAACCAAAAACAATGAAACAAAATCTCCATCTCCCTTTTAGTCATGGTGAGATCAATGCTCAACACATTCCAGATTTCCAATAAAGTAACAGATCAAAGGGTAGTTCACAAGACTAACAGGATTCTAAGGCTTGTATTTAGTTTGACATGAACTCAAAGAAGTTGACTTAAAACTTTTAGTTAGATGTAGTCCAAGATCATTTCATCAGTAGCTTGAAAGGAAATAAGGTAGGAGGAAAGAAACACAGGTGTAGAGTCCAAAAAGCCCTGGATTCTGTTCACAGTTCTTTCACTTGTTTTGTGTCCAGAGCAAAGTGACCTCAAGCCCCCTGAAGGTCAGTTTTCTCAACACTCCCGGGTGAAGAGATAAGCACCACCACTTGGCTCTACTATTTTCTCCTTTTCTTCCTCCTCATTCTTCACAGGAGGCAAGAATCTAAGTTAAAGCAGACTTGTTTTCTAAGTGCTTCCACTTAAAAACACAGAACTTGCAAGTCATGGTCAAGACACAATGTAAGCATTCCATCCACTGCCAGTTAGGCTCATCTTGAGGGAAAAACACCAAAGTCACACCTTCATTCAACCATTCAACTTATTAGCTCCCCTGTGGTCCCGGGCGAGGTGCCACTGATTGGTGACAGAGAGGCAGTTGAAATACGCATGGTCCCCACCCTCAGAGCTCATGGCTAAGAGGGAAACAAAATGAATACACCCACAAATAAATACAAAATTGCTATTTTTATATAGTGCAGTGAAGGCAAAGAGAGTCTATGTAAGGTGGTGAGGGAGAAGGTCATTTCTGATGGGGGCCTCTTAGGGCAGGCTCTCTAGAAGCAGAGCCTGAAGGGGGGCGTTGCTTGTGCAAGACTGTCACTGAGGGAGTGCTCGCAGGAGAAACCTGTAAGAGTGGGAGCAGGGGGAGAATCTGGGCCATTGGGGGTTTCAGGAGAACTCTAGCCTCAGCCTAGTCTCACTGAGAGCTCTGGACCCTTAACGGCAGGACCAAACTTGTCCCACTCTCAGCAAAGGGGGCTGAATGGTTTTACCCGGTATCATTTGAGAGTCAGTGGAGGTTGCCCTCTGGGGACAGAAGAACCTCCCAGGCGTCTTTCAGCGAGCCAGGCGGTGCCCAACAGCCCAAGGCCATGCTCCGGCGGAAGGTGCAGGTGTGACCGTTAGCGGCAGCCGCACCTGCAGCGGCTAAGAGCCCGGGGGCACTGCCCGAGCAGGTGAGGTAGGCAGGGCAGCAGGAGCCTCCGCAGCAGTAGCCTCCGCAGCAGAGCGTCCGGGGAGGCTTCTCTGACCAAGGCATTTCTGAGCGAAGGCTCGAAAGAGAAGAGTTAGCCGAAGAAGAGATTCCAGGCTGCAGAGACCCCACGTGCGTGAGGGAAAACAGAAGACCAACAGCGCTGGAGAATGGCGAGGGGAGGAAAAACGGACCAAGGTTTTGAGAGAGAGCCTATATCATTTTAGATTTTGTCCGAAGGACGACAGGAAACCAATGAAGGGTTTTGAGAAGTGAAGGGACAGGGGCGCCTGCGTGGCTCAGTCGGTTGAGCATCCTTGTGATTTCAGCTCGGGTCCTGATCTCAGGGCTGTGCGATGGAGCCCCGCGTTGGGCTCTGTGTGGAGTGTGGAAACTGCTTAAGATTTTCTCTCGCCCTCTAGCCCTCCCCTCTGGCATGTTCTTTCAAGGAGAGGAAAAAAAAAAAAGTGAAGGGACACAATCCTTCCCCATATTTTATCATCACTTTGGATCGGCAGAGAGGGGAAGGGAAGATGCTGGGGACCGTGCAAGAGGCTGGTTTGCAGTTGTCTGGGCTACAGTGACGGATGCTTAGGGGAGGGTGAAATGGGGATGCAAAGAAAAAGATAGCTCAGGGTAGATTTTGGAGGTAGAATCAGAATTTGGTAATGAATGCCCTGTGAGGGGGAAAGCTTTAAAGCTTGATGGGAGACAGAGGTAAGAATTAGGTTTCCCCTCTTTTTATGTATTACATCCAAAACGCAGGCTTAGGGTCTTTTTTGGTTTTTTGTGGGTTTTTTTCTATATATCTGTTTTTTCTCTGAAAAAAAAACAACAATTAAGGTCACAACACAGCCACTCTGAACAGCCAGCCAAGCCTCTGGAGATGAAATGACATGCTCGGTTAACATTGCCGCATAACAAAGACAAATTCAGTGGCTTACTTCATGCCCGCACTATCCCCGGGACGTGGGTGAGGAGCCGGAGCAGGGCTTACCTGGGTTCTCTACTCCAGGGGCTCACAAACTACACCCACAGTGTCAGTCAGCACTGGGGTCTCCTTCCAAGTTCACTTGATTGTCGGAGGACTTCACTTTGTGGCGCTGTAGAACTTCTGGCGGCTTAGCTGCTTCAGGGCCAGGAGGAGAGCCTCTTACTTCTAGACCCTTTTAAAGGGTTCACCTGACTAGGCGAAGTTCACCCAGGACTATCTGATTCACTTAAACTCAGCTGATTAGGTACTTTAATTCCACGTGAAAGATCCCTTCACCGTGGCCATGTGATGAGACCTAATCACAGGAATGAGATTCCATGGGAAAGGGATTATACCAGGGTACGGGTCATTGTGGGTCATTTTAGAATTCCACCTACCACAAACTGAATCTAAAAACAGATCAGTTACAGAAGAATGTTTCATGGCCGGCTCATGGATTTGTAGGAATTTAAAAAATACCTTCATCGTTAAATTTCTACTTTAGGATCTCTACCCAAATTTGGTGAAATCAGCCAGGGGTAAGAAGAGGGGGGTGCGTACAGGAGATTCTGGTAATAGGTAATCAAACTGACTTGACTACCTTGTCTCCCTGCAAATCTAAGTTAACCGGAAAATCATCATTCCTACAGCTTCTGAATCTCTTCTTTTCTCAGATAACAGAAAAAGGAGTAAACATAAATAGGTCCAATCTACTTTTGCACGAATCTGACACCCAGATCTGAAGAAGAGCATCTTGGGACCCAGGTGCTTTTGATACTTGGTATCCCTGCAAATTTGTTTTGAGATCTTTATTGAAGGTCTTCCCACATTAAATTAGAATCTAGACTCTGTCTTCCTCTTGCCATCTTTGCCAAACTCCTTGGACTCTTCTCTAGAAGATTTAGCGAGTTTAAGTCTATCTTAAGAGTACCCCTGGAGACATCTAGAGCAAAACATTTGTCTAGAAGGCACCGTTGGTCTCCACTACAGGAAACGCAGCGTCTCCAGGAAGGTTTGTGGAATGATTAGAAACCAGGAGCAGAAACATTTGGTATCCATCAGTCCAGTGTGAATCAAGAAGCACAAAATGGATGAACAGAGAGAAGAACAAAATGTGGAGGCAATTCATGATTTTAAGGATTCCAGGAAGACCCCTGGTGTGGAAAAATCCGCATGATTTGGGGTCATCTGGGCCAAGAGGAAATGAAGGTGAGGAAGATAGAAAATCAGATTTTGCTGGTGTTATAACTGCTGGACCTGGTTCCTGTGGAAGAGACGGCAGCCTGCGTGGGGGGTAAGTGGGAGTTCAGATTTTTCAGAAGTGATTTTTCTTTTCATATACTTGATTATAATTGATTCCCTGCTAATAAGCACTAACCAGAAGTTTGAAGAACATAAAGCTCTTTGTATAAAGTGACCTACGTTTTCTTCCACCTCTGTCCTCAAGGCCCGATCAGTTCACCTTAAACACTACGTACACCAGGCCCACAAACACACGCTCGCTCACGCTCAGAAACATTGAGAACGCGGAAAAGGGCACAAGTAGGACTTTGACAATAGACATGTGGGGGCTGTGAGCCACATTCCCAGGGACTGATCATGGCCGCAGTTCCCATGGTGATTATATATTCAAGTCAGGGCCTACTTCCACTCAGTAGAGCCTCATTAAGAGGCAGGAGACAAAAAGAAATAAAGCTGAAACACTTCAATGCGTCCAGACTGGGCACAAAGGCAGCCAGCCAGCCCCACAGCCAGATGCAGGGAGCTGCTCAAACTGTCACAANAAGAGAAGGAGGAAGGTGGTCCAGGTGGGACGGATGATCCTTCGGGGGGGGGGGGGGGGGGGGGCCGGGAGGCATTGTAGAAAAGGCCAGATCAGAAGAGCGCTCCGAAACATGCAAAGATTTTTTTCCTTCATTTCATTTGCAGCTCCTTTTATTACTTTATTAGTTATGGCCCGATGAACAATTCTGAATTTCCCTTCCTGTTTCAATATGTATAAGAAATTGTGTGACGTGTGTGTGTGCGCGTGCGTGTGTGTGCGTGCACACGCAAGCACGTGACTGTGCGACTGCTACATGATCACTAAATAGAAAGCAGCGCTCTTCTCACGCTGTTTCCCTCTCATAATAAAAACATTTCTTTTGGAAATGTAACTTCATTTTTTCTTTTAATTTAACTTTTTATTTTGAGGTAATTGTAGATTCACAGGCAGCTGCAAGAAATATTACAGAGATCTCATGTACCCTTCATCTATTTTGCCCCAATAGGAACATGTTGCCTAACTGTAACACGACCAGGAAAGTGACTTTGACATAATTCACTGACCTTCTCATTTGCCCAATTTACATGCATTCATTTGCGTGTATTTAATTCTGTGAAATTTTATCGCATGCGGAGCTTTGTGCCGCCATCACCATGTTCACGATGGAAAATTGTTCCAGCACCTCAAGGACCTCTCCCTCTACCCTTTTTAGCCATGCTCACCTCACTCTTGACTCTGTCCTCTTCCCCTCCCTACTTCAACCCCTGGCAATCACTGATCTCTTCTCTGACTCTATAATTTTGTCTGTTCAAGAATGTTATATAAATGAAATCAAATAGTATATAACTTTTAAGATTGGCTTAATTCTTTTGAGGCACGTTGCATTTTTCAAGAGTTCATTTCTTTTTAGTGCCAAGTAATACTCCATAGTGTGAATGTACGTTTAACCATTTAATTATTTAACCATTTACCTGTCGAAGGACATCTGGTTCTTTCCAGTATTTTTTGGTGATCATGAACAAAGCCGCTGTTGATAACCATGGAGATGTCGTCGTCTCTCGGGATAAACGCCCAGCAGTGCAATTGCTGGGTCGTTGGGTAAGCATATATTTAATTTAGTTAAAAAAAAAAAACCTGCCAAGCTATTTTCCACAGTGACTGTACCCCTCTGGCATTTTACATTTCCAGCAGGATTATAGGAGAAATCTTGTTTCTCTGCGTCCTCACCAACACTGTGGTGTTAAGGCTATTGTTTATTTGAGCCTTTCTGCTGCAGGTGTAGTGATCTCTTATGATTTTAATTCACATTTCTCTAATGTCTAATGATGTTGATCTTCTAATGTGCTTATTTACCATCTTCAGTGAAATATCTGTTCATGTCTCCTGTCCATTTTTTAATTGGAATTTTTTTTGCTTGTTTGGGTTTTTTTTTAATTGTTTTGAGAATTATTTATGTATTGTAGACACCAGTCATTTGTCACATATGGCTTTCAATTATTTTCTCTGTCTATAGCTTGTCTTTCCATCCTCTAGCAGTGTCTTTTGTAGAACAAAAGTTTTTACTTTTGATGAAGTTCTGTTTATCAGTTTTTCCTTTTTATGGGTTATGCTTTTGGTGTCAAGCTTAAAATCTCTTTCTCTACCCTTCCATCCTAAAGAGATTTTATCTTACGTGTTTTTCTAAAAATTTTATAGTTTTATATTTAAGTCTCTGAGTCATTTTGAATTAATTTTTATAGCAAGTGTGAGGCTTAGGTTGGCGTTCATTTTTGGAAAGAAGGGGGCCTAGGAATATCCAATTGTTCCGGCACTGTTTGTGAAAAAGGCTATCCTTTGACCATTGAATTGCTTACGTGTCTTTGCAAAAAATTAGTTGGACAGATGTGTGTGGGTCTACTTCTGGTTTGAGATAATAAAAAAAAGATAAAGATAAAATTACAAAGCTTCAGGAAATTAGGGAGATGCCAACAAATATGGAAGATGGATAAAATAATTCAGCATAAGGATAACTGCTACCCCTGAATAAAGAACCCCCCCCCCGGAAAGAAATGGCAGATATATTGAAAGAGAATTTCCCTAAAATGAAGGAAAAAGTGAATCTGCCAATTGTAAGAACATATTATGTTTCTTGAAATTTTGATAAAAAGCACTCAACACAAAAATTGTTCAACACTAAGATGTAGACTAGTGCAGTTGTTAAACTTTGGGAATAAAGTAATTTTTTAGGTATTCAAACAGATAAAGCAAACCATATTTAAGGGTGGGAAAAAATCTGGTTAGCTTCAGACTTCTCCAAGGCAATATTCCTTCTACTTTCATAATTTATCTGGGCCTGATATTCTTGGATCACATTTTCATTTTCTTGGAATTATTATCCAAGCATAAAGGCAAAAGCAGACATGTTCAAATGTGAAAGAATGAAAAGAATATGACATTCATGATGAAACTTTCAAAACAACAAAAATAGCAACAACTGTTTGACAATGAAATGCAGTCTATTAAAATGTTGATCGATATAAGGAACTCAAGAATAGAAAAGCCACATAAAGGGATTGGTAATGAACATTGGTCTATTTAAATATTATGACCAGTACCAAATATTCATGGGAATGCTGGTTACAGAACAGAGTATGAGTAGAATACGACTGAGTAATGCAAAAATAATAATAACACAACTAACAAAAATCAGGAGCTGGAGAAATGAGGTCAGAGGAAATGTAAGATTTCCTTTCTCTTTCAAAGTTGGGAGTCAAGAGCTACTGTTTCTATTCGAACATGTATTTTTAAATCTTTAGAGAGGATTTTATTTATTTATTTATTTATCTATTTTTAAAGATGTATTTATTTTAGAGAGCACACGCGCGCGAGAGAGAGCACATACACGAGCGGGGAAAGAGGGAGAGGGAGAAAAAGAATGCAAAGCAGACACTGTGCTGAGCACAGAGACCAATGTGGGGCTTGAACTCACAACCCTGAGATCAAGGCCTGAGCTGAGATCAAGAGTCAGAGGCTTAACCGACTGAGCCACCCAACCACCCTGTTTCAGAGAGGATTTTAAAACAATACCTATTTCAATTTATTTTGCATGTATGTATGTATGTATTTATATTTCTAAAGATTTTCTTTTTAAGTAACCTCTACACCCAACACGGGGCCCGACCTCACAACCCCAAGATCAAGAATTGCACGGTCCCTGACTGAGCCAGCCAGGTGCCCCCGTATTTCAATTTAAACAATAGCTCCCGACCTCTGAAGAGGTAGCTTTTGGGGAATAATATCTGTTGTGGTGAAGAGATCTTTGAAGTTCAACGATTCCTTGTTTCATTTTAGTTTTTGTTTTCTTCTATTAAATTAAAATTAAATACTGACAAATAATACTATGAAATCAGTTGTCATCCTAATACAATATAATAAATACTATATGGCTCATTCATACTAATACTAATTAACAAAAGTTTTTAACTTTGTATAAGTCTAGTTTCCGGCTTATTCAAATAGGGTAATTTGAAGAGAGTTTAATAAGGGGGCTTTTTACAAAGGTAGGGACGGTGTTTAGAGAAACCAACAGGGGGAAGGGCAGTATCCTAGAACTAGTAATAGCAGAGAGCTGCCCCACTTAGCCTCAAAGGTAGAAGAAGAAAGAAAGGCTGCTAGAACGAATGCAGAGGATAGCTGGAGAAGAGGCTGTGTCCTTGGCCTCCAGTCCTGGGGAGGAAGCTGAGAGATGAAGGCACCCACCTCTCTTTATCCTGCTGTGACTTTCATTGGCTAAATCCAACTAAAAACCTGATGAATCAAGCAATCTGCAGGTAGGCTCCCTAAAGAATAGAACGGGAAAGCGTGGGGAGCGGGGAATGAAAGGCAGATACCCAGATACCGTTAATAAACAGCATTTGTTCTATTATCCCATTCTTTTAAAGACTCTTGCTTGAGCATTCAGTCACCATAGCTATGTATTCACCTATCCGGCCATCCTACCTTTCTAGTTATATATATGCATAAAAAGGTATCTGGAATGTTATGCCCTAATCTTATTGGTGATAATTTTTGAATGGCAAGATTTGAGGTATTTTTAAAAATTGATATATAATTTACATACTGTAGAATTTACCCTTTTAAAATATACTCGGGGCTTCTGTATGGTGCAGTTGGTTAAGTGCCTGGCTTTGGCGTGGGTTGTGGTCCCAGAGTCCTGGATCGAGCCCCACATCCGGCTCCCTGCTCAGAGGGGAATCTGCTTCTCCCTTTCCTTCTGCCTGCCACTCCCCCTGCTTATGCTCTCTCTCTCTCTGTCAAATAAATATATAAAATCTTTATAAAAATATATATAATAGTCAGTGGATTTTAGTATATTCATAAGGTCATACAACCATCACTACTATTTCCAGAAAATTTTCATCACCCCTAATGAAACCCATAACCATTAGCAGTCATTCCCCATTCCTCCCTGCCCCCAGCCCCTAGTAAACACTAATCTACTTTCTGTTTCATTGGATTTCCCATTCTAGATATATCATATGAATGGAACATATAATATGTGGCCTTTAAAAAATTTTTAATTTAATTTTTTTAGTACGTGGCCTTTTGTGGCTAGCTTTGTTCATACCATAATGTTTTCAAATATCCATATTGTAACATGTTTCAATACTTTGTCCTTTTTTTTTTTTAAGTAAGCTCTATGCCCAATGTGGGGTTTGAACTCCCGTCCCTGAGATCAAGCATCGCATTGTCTACTGATTGCGTCAGCCAGAGGCCCCAATACTTCATTCCCTTTTGTCACTGAACAGTATTCCATTGTACAGCTATGCCACATGGTGTTTATACATTCATCAGTTAGTGGACATGCTTTCCACTTGAAGGCTATTATGAATATGCGGTTATGGACATTGCTGTATAATTTTTTGTATGGACACATGCTTTCATTTCTGGGGTATATCCCTAAGAGTGGAATTTCTGGGTCAAATGGTGACTCTGTGTTTAACTTTTTGAAGAACTGCCCAACTGTTTTCCACAATGGTTGGACCATTTCATGTTCCCACGAGCAGTGTTGAGGGTTGCTATTTCTCCATATCCTCATCAACGCTTGTTCCTGTCTTTTTCATTAGAGCCATCTCGGTGTGTGTGAAATGGTAACTTATTAGAACTTTGACTTGCACTTTCCTGATGGCTAATGATGTTCAGCATCTTCATGTGCTTATTGGCTGTTTGTATATCTTTTTTGGAAAAATATCTGTTCAAATCCTTTGTCCAATTTTTGGTAACAATTGTATTGAGATATAATTTCACATGTCATATAATTCACCCACTTAAAGTATACAATTCAGTGACTCTCAGGATACTCATAGAGTTGTGCCACCACTAATTCCAGGATTTTTTTAAAGAGATTGATTTATTTATTTTGAGAGAGAGAGCACGAGTGGAAGGGGCAGAGAGAGAGGGAGAGAGAGTCCTAAGAAGACTCCATGCCAAACCTGGAGCTGACGTGGGGCTCAATCTCATGACCCTGAGATCACGACCCTGAGATCATGACCTGAGCGGAAACCAAGAGTTGGACACTTAACTGACTGTGCCACCCAGGTGCCCCTAACTCCAGGGTATTTTAATCACCTCAAAAATTAATTTTTTTTATACCCATAACTGCCAACCTCCAATCCTCCCATTAACCCCAACCTTAGATGACTACTAATGTACTTTGTTTCTCTATAGACTTGCCTATTCTAGACATTTTGGGTGAATGCAATCATGCAATATGTGGTCTTTCATACAATCATTGAATATACTGGCTTCTTTCACTTAACATAATGCTTTCAAGTTTCATCCACATGGTAGCGTGTATGAGTCCTTCATTCATTTTACTGTCGAATGATATTCTGTTGTATGGATATGCCAAGTGTTAACTTAATGATTCATCAATGTATGGACATGTGGGTTGTTTCCACCTTTCAACTATGATGACTTATGCTGCTATAGATATTATACAAGTGGGCATGTTTTCATTTTACTTGGGTATGTACCTTGGAGTAGAATTGCTGGGTTAACTGGTAACTCAATGTTTAATTTTTTTTTTAAAGATTTTTATTCATTTATCTGACAGAGAGAGACAGCCAGTGAGAGAGGGAACACAAGCAGGGGGAGTGGGAGAGGAAGAAGCAGGCTTCCAGCAGAGGAGCCCGATGTGAGGCTCGATCCCATAACACCAGGATCATGCCCTGAGCCGAAGGCAGACGCCTAATGAGTGAACCACCCAGGTGCCCCCCTCGATGTTTAATTTTTTGAGGAACCACCAGATTGTTTTCCAAATTAGCTGCACCATTTTTCATTCCCATTAGCAGTGCATGAGGGTTCCAGTTTCTCCACATCCTCATCAACACTTTTTTATTTTAGCCATCCTGGTGGAGTCAAAATGGTATCTCCTTGGGATTTTGATTTTGACTTTGAATTTTGAGGGAGAGTAGGATAGTGAGGAAAAGATGTACAGCAGAAGGGGCCATTGGAGAGCCTAAGAATATTGGAAGCACCAACCTCCCAGTAATGGCAGTGCCTTTGACATCCTGGCCTTCTTTGGTTTCTACTCATTTTCAGAGCTTGCTTCTCCAGTTGCTCCATTGATTCTGTGAAGCACAAAAGTTTTCAATTTGGTGAAGTCCTATTTATGTTTTTTTCTTGGCTGCTTGTGCTTTAGGTGTCATGTCTGAAAAAACCAATGTCAATTCTAAGGTTGTGAAGATTGATACCTATGTTTTCCTCTAAGAGCTTTATAGTTTTGGCTCTTTGATTTACAACTTTGATTCATTTTGAGTTAGTTTTTATATATGGTATGAGGTAGGAGGTCCAACTTTAGTCTTCTGCATGTGGGTGTCTAATTGTCTCAGCACTATTTGTTCAAAGTGAACTATTGGAAAGTTTCCGAGGATGTGTCTGAGCTTTTCAAAGCCTTTATAGACATCTCAGGCCTTAGCTTTCCCTTTTAAGCTTTTGTTTTAGCTATTGCTTGCCCCTGCTGCTATTTACCACCTCCAGGCAGCCACAAAGTGAAATAACTACCTCTACATATTTTTGACAACACCCCCAGAAATAGACTTTCTGCTTTGAGTCAGGTCAAACAAAAACAAATTTGCAAGTGAGGCTTTCCAAGGAACCACAGGATTGGCCAAATAATTTTAATTCTCCATGTTTGGGGCCTCAAAGGAGCTTCAGTTCAATTCTGCCTCCCCTGGTGGCTGCCAAGTATGGGATGTGGATTTATTATTCATTTTTTTTTAAAGAGTGTGTGGGTGTGTGTATGTGTGTACGTGTGTGAATGGNCAGGCTCCATGCCCAGTATGGAGCTCTACACGAGACTTGATCTCAAGGCCCTGAACCTGGACCAAAACCAAGAGTTGGACGCTTACCCAACTGAGCCACCCAGGCACCTGGGATGTGGATTTTTAAGACTACTGTGAAGTTAGGGGGAAAGGGTTCAGGATAAAATAAATGGAAACACTATAAAGCTACTCTTTTTGAGGTTTAGCTGTTTTTAAAAATAAAAGCTCCCCAGATTACTGCAAGCCTTTGTTTAATTTTCAGAGTTCTGAAAATGTTGCTTCTGGTCATTTTTTTAAAAAATTTTCTTTTCTTTCTTTTTTTTTTTTAAAGATTTTATTCATCTATTTTGAGATCAAGAGAGAGAGAGAGAGAGACAGAAAGAGAGAGAGAGAAAGCACAAGCACAGGGGAGCAGCAGAGGGTGAGAGAGAAGCAGACTTTCCACGGAGCAGGGGGCCTGACACGGGGCTGGATCCCAGGACCTTGGGACTATGATCCAAGCCAAAGGCAGATGCTCAACCAACTGAACCACCCAGGTGCCCTCTTTTGTTTCACTTATTTATTTATTTGAGAAAGTGAGCATGGGCTTGGTAGGAGAGGGAGAAGCAGACTCCCAGCTGAGCAGGGAGCCTGGGGCGGGGACCTGGATCCAAAGGACCCTGGGATTGTGACCTGAGCTGAAGGCAGGTGCTTAACAGACTGAGCCACCCAGATGCCCCTGCTTCTGGTCATTTTTTAAACCAGTTTTCTCATTTCTTTTATGAGAAAAAGAACTTTTGGAGGTCTTTATACTGTCATTTTCTCTGACATTCCAAATGACTTTGAGTTAAAATGTGCTAAAATTTCCCAGGAGCTTCCTGTGATTATACCTAAATATTTTTATGTATATGTATGCATGTTTGTGTTTCTTTATTAATGTTAACACACATTTGTTTTGGAAATATGAAGGAATAACCTTGGCTGTCCTTATTATGTAATAGAGCATGTTGGCTAAACCGGTGAGTCATAGCAGAGAGGGTAGGTGGAGAGAGATGAGTCCAGAAAGATAAGTAGGAGTCAGATCATGAAGGGCCCTAGCTCCCATACTAAGGAGCCTTCACTTTATCCTGACCATGCAGTTACTGGAGGATTTTTCATAATGGACTGTCATGCTAAAAGTTGCACTCTAAAAAGATCCCTTGGACAACAAGGTGAAAAACTGTGACAACTGGAGCAGATTCAAGAGGCAGGAGCCGGGTGTATCAATAGGGTGTGGCGGGTGGAAAAAAGATAGGAGATAAGGATGAAATACAGGTTTTTTGTTTGGATATCTGGGTGAAGGGAAGTTTCCTTGGCTGTTTTGCATTGGGCATAAAGGAAAGGACTTAGGGCCAGTGAATTGCATTTTGGACAAGTTGATTTTGAGTTGCCATTAGGATAGTCAATTGCAGTTTTCTAGTCATCAAAGGCATAAGTGGGCCTGGAGCTCGGGAGAAAGGCCGTTGGGTAGCCAGGGAAGTCCTTATGTGGAAATAGAAACTATTAGGGAGAGTGGGCAGCGGAAGAGGCTCAGGTCCATAACCCTGGGGAGCACCAACTTTTAGGGCAAAATGGTACAGGGTGTAAGAGCACAGGCTTTGGAGCGAGACAGCCTCTTGTTAGCATGGTGACCTCAGGCAATTTATTTTTACCTCAATTTCTACATCTGTAAAACGAACGTAAGAATAGCACAGAAGAGCGCTTATTATTTTTAGTTTCATTAAGAGATCTGTGAATAAAGAGCTGCCCAAGAAAGTAAAGAAGGTACTATGAAAAGGAGGAGGCGCTCTAAGATACAGTAAGAAAATTTCAAAGAGATCTATGATGTCAAATTATGTCATTAGAATCGTAACTACCGCGAAGCCTCCGTCATTAAGCAATTGGTGGCCTCACCGAGCAATTTCTGTGGAATGAAATGAACCAGACTGTAAAAGGTTTAAGAGTGAATAGGGGTCAACAATGACACATCCTTCCCTCCTGTCACCACGCTTGTCTCTCCCAGTAGATACTTCCTTAATGACGGTGAGTGAGTTTTGGATCGGTGAGTGAGTTTTGGATCGTATTCCACTTTGTCCAATCCATTCCAGCCACCTACAGGATGATAGGTAGCACCAGGTTACCTTTAACTCCTCCACATTTGAGCCTTATACGCCAGGGCGATCTAAGTAGCTGATAATACAAGACCTCCTACGGACTCTCTAATTCTTATAATTTGGGGCTGATCACTCAGCACGAAGTCCTTCTCCATTCCTTCCAGGACCGCGTCAAAGAGTATCATTTCCGTCACGGCCACAAGGCGGAGCCCGCGTTCTCTCCTGGGACCTCGGGTCACGACCCCGGAAGCACATCCTCCTCCCAGTCCCGAGCGGAGATGGCGGCAGCGGCGGCGCGAGGGTTGTTGTTGCCCGCGGCGCGGCGGCGGCTTTGGGGTCTCGCGGAGAGGCTTCTGGTTGGAGGCGCAGTCGGGAGGGTGAGCTTCTCTCAACTTGTCTGGGTGCCGCCCGAGACCGGGCCGGACCTTTCCTGCCGCACTCCACGCGGCAGACCTGAGTCACGGGCGCCCGGCCCAGCCGTGGAGTCCGCACCCCGCACCCCCACGGCGGGTCGGCACCCGCTGCCTGGGGTTGGGATGCTCACTTCCCGCCGGGGATGAGCTGGCCTTGGTCACCCACCGCGCGTGACCTGCTAGAGAAGTGTGGGATGACACTGGTTACCGCCTCCCCCCCCTGTTGCCCAGGGGTCAGTCATAAAGAGTGCGTGTTGATTACTAAAAGCAAGGTGGTTGCAAATTGGGGGAAATTAAAAAGTGAGACCAGAGTTGTTTTTTTTGCCTAAGACTGAGCTTCCTCTTCAGCTTGCTTTCTGCGAACCTCGGGGTAGCTAAAAGAAAGTTTTGTCAGGATATATGTTTTTCTCGTTCGAACCTCTAGCTTTCTCCAAGGTATGTGGGACTTTCACGTGTGTTTAAAGGAAAAAAATCGCAGGCAGGCGAATAGTCCATAGTCAGATCAATCAGCCAGAGTATAGCCTGAGTATCTGCCCTTCTTCCTATCTTCTACTTTTTCCAAAACAACTTCTTGAACAGTGAAAACCTAAATCTCATTTCTGTGTTGTGTATAGGTATTTTTACATTTTTCTCTTTCTTGGCTGCCCCCCTTGCTTGTTCCCTCTATAATGAATATTAAACATGTCTCGGAAATGTACTGAAATAAAAGCAGTTTCTCTCTGGATAATGATAATAACTGCTTATTTTCCTCAAGGAAGGGCACGTTTGGAGGCATGCTGCTGGCTTTAGGAGTGGTTAAGCAAGGTTCCAAAGGGGTGGATCCCGGTGGAACAAGGATTAAGGAGGAAAGGGTACTTTATAGAGTCTCTGGGATAGATTTGGTTTTCTAACCAACATTTAATATCAGAATAGTGATGTGTTTTGCTTCCTTCCTCCCACCCCTTCACCCCCAACCAGTCATTATATTTTGGAGGGAACAGATTGAGAAGTACACAGGCTGTTACACAGGTTGTTCTGAATGTTCCTGAAACACGAGTAACGCGTTTGGACAACGGACTCCGAGTGGCCTCTGAAGACTCTGGCCTCTCAACATGCACCGTAAGTGATTCCAGCAACCACTGTTTAGGTGACCCCTCAGTAGGAGAGAGCAGATGATTTTAATCTCAGCTTTTTATTGGCTGGTGGTGGTTGAAAAATAGTGACAGTTATTTTGCTTCCACAGATGACTCTCACTTGTGAATCTTCCGGTGACGCTTTCATAGCAAGTGCATACGTACCTTGTTTAAGGGTCTACATCTGGTTCTTATAGCCTGTTATTGTGTTATTGTTAGTAGTGTTGATAATGGTGAAAGGAGTACATTCTCTGGGCTATTCTGTGCCAGCTGTTCTTACATATACTGTCTTATTTGATCTTTAAAATAATTCTTTGTAGTAGGCGCCATCACACACATTTGAGGGTCAAGTTCAGAAAAGTTAAATGGTTTCGTCCAAGGTCACACAGCTAATATATGACAGAGCCAGGATGTGAACCTAGGTTTTCTGACAATCTCTGTAATGTTCTTTATACTGTAGTTGTTAATTGTACTAACAGGTTGGGCTAAAAATCTGGGTCCCCTGTGAGACTAGCAAATAGATACTTTAGCACCCAGCAGCAGCTCGACGACCAAAATTTTTAAATCTCATAGTTCATAGGAATGTGTTGTCAATCCACTGAAGTCAAGAAAACTTTAGGGTTAGGATTGGAAAGCATTTTTCAAAAAAAGGAAGGAGATTGCCCCCTCTCCCCACTTCCATTCCCCCAGAAGAAAGAAAATGATGTTTTATTTTTTTTCCCTTGATTACATTAAGGTTGGGCTCTGGATTGATGCTGGAAGTCGGTATGAAAATGAGAAGAATAATGGCACAGCTCACTTTTTGGAGCATATGGCTTTCAAGGCAAGTTTTAAGACTTTATAAAAATACGTTGTCTTTGAGAGGCGTTATGCACAAAATCCCAATCTAAGGCAAGGATAACTATTTCAGTAGTAGATGTGTGTGTGTGTGTATATATATATATGCGTGTGTGTGTATATATATATATACACACACACATATACACACACTTAAAGTATATATGTGTGTGTATATACTTTAATATAATATATTAAAGATTTATTTATTTGAAAAAAAAAGATGTATTTGAGAGAGAGCATGCATGTGTTCATGTGCACATGGGGTGGGGAGGGTAGGGAGAGGGAGAGAGAATCTCCAGCAGACTCCCCACTGAATGCAGAGCCCCATTCAGGGCTCTGTCTCATGACCCTGAGGATGATGACCTGAGCTGAAATCAAGTTGGACGGTTAACCGACTGGGCCATCCAAGCGCCCCCAGTAGTATAGTCTATTTTATTTATTAAATCTTTTTTTCCCCACAATAATTACCTGAAATAATTACTGAAAGTTGCTTTGTAGAGCTAAAACAAGGATTTTCTCTTGGAATGTAAGGGTCATCTGTAAGTATACCAGTGTTTTTGAGGCCCAGTGTACTTTATTTTTATTTCTAATTTTTTAAAAAAGTTTATTTATTTGACAGAGCTCAAGCAGGGGAAGTGGCAGGCAGAGGGAGAGGGAGAAGCAGGCTCTCTGCTGAGCAGGAAGCCCGACACAGGGCTGGATCCCAGGACTCTGGGATCGTGACTTGAGCTGAAGGCAGATGCTTAACGGACTGGGCCACCCAGGCAATCCCCCGCCCATGCACTTTAGAAATCAAATTTGGCCGTTGCATGAAACTGACAAAGGAAGGTATCATAATTTTCTTTTTCTTCTTTTTTGTTTCAGGGCACCAAAAAGAGATCCCAGTTAGATCTGGAACTTGAGATTGAAAACATGGGTGCTCATCTCAATGCTTATACCTCCAGAGAACAGACTGTATATTACGCCAAAGCATTCTCTAAAGACTTGCCGAGAGGTATTGTTGTTATGTGTAGTGCAGATAGGTAATTTTCACAAGTTCAAAATAATGTAGTACTGTTTTTTACTGTCTGTTGTGAAAGAGTAACCCTCAGAAATGTGAAAAAATGAATCAAACTCTGGGGGTGGGGGCACCTATTTTTATTTTTTTCTGTGAACATGACAAATGGTATCAACAGTTGCAAGCTGCAAGACTTGTACAAACCAGGCCCTAACACTTGATTCAAAAATACTTTCTCCAGAGCCATATGTGTGTAGTGAAACATTTTTAATGCCTTTGCAGTCTGTGGATGATTTCCTTTGCTGTGCAGCTTTTTAGTGTGAGGTAGTCCCACTTGTTTATTTTTTATTTTGTTGCTTTTGGTGTCAGTTCAAAAAAAAAAAATCACTAAGACCTATGTCAAGGTACTTTACTGCCTGTGTTTTCTTCTAGGAGTTGCATGGTTTCAGAGCTTACGTTCAAGTCCTTAACCCATTTTTAGTTAATTTTTGTATATTGTGTAAGACAGTGGTAGCTTTTCTTTTTTTTTAAGATTTTAAAAATTTATTTGACAGCGCACAAGCAGGGGGAGTGGCAGGCAGGCAGAAGGAGAGGGAATAGCAGGCTCCCTGCTGAGCAAGGAGCCTGAGAGGGGCCTCAGGACCCTGGGATCATGACCTGAGCCGAAGGCAGACACTTAACCGACTGAGCCACCCAGTGCCTCAAGATAGTGGTAGTTTCATTCTTTTGCATGTGGCTGCCCAGATTTCCCAATAGCATTTATTGAGGAGATTGTCCTATCCCATTGCATATTCTTGGTTCCTTTGTTTTAAATTAATTGACCGTACATGTGTGTGTTTATTTCTGGGTTCTCTGTTCTGTTATATTCATCTAGGTATCTCTTTTTATGCCAATAAAACTACTTTTGACTACTGTAGCTTTGTAATACAGTTCGAAGTGAGGGAGTTTGATGTCTCCAGCTTTATGCTTTCTCAAGATTCCTTTGGCTATTTGGGATTTTTTTGGTCCTTTCATACAAATTTTAGGATTCTTTTTTCTGTGAAAAATGCCATTGGAATTTTGATAGGGATTGTACTGAATCTGTAGATTGTTTTGGGTAGTAATGGACATTTTAATATTCTTCTAATCCATGAGGATGGAAGAGCTTTCCATTTAGTTGTGTCATCTTCAGTTTCTTAATGTCTTATAGTTTTCAGTTTCTTTTTCCCTCCTTTGTAAGTTTAATCCTAGATATTTAATAGATATTTAGTTCTTTAATTCTTTTTGATGCAGTTGTAAATGGGATTGTTTTCTTAGTTTCTGCTAGTTCATTATTAATGTATAGAAATGCAACAGATTTTTGTACTTTGATTTTGTATCCTGCAATTGTACTGGATTTATTAATTCTAAAGGTTTTTGATGGAGTCTTTAGGGTTTTCTTTGTATAATGTGTTGTCTGCAAATAGTGACAGTTTTGCCTGTTTCTAATTTGGATACCTTTTATTTCGTTCTCGTGTAATTGCTGTGGTTATTAGTTGTTTTTTTTTTTTAAAATTCCCTGTTCTATACAAAAACAACTACCACCTGCAAGTAAATAAAATAAAAATTTTATAACATGGTAGTCTAACTTGCATTACAACCAGTTAAAATGACAACAGTGAGGAGGGTGTGTTGGTTTAAATTGCAAAAAACATTGTTAAGGTTCTTAATGTTTTCCTTGAAAGGTTTTACCCTAGGACTAGTTAAGGACTAGGAACAGAGAGTAGGCCAGACTACTTTAAAGGATTGTTCATTCTAGCTCGTCCCTCTCCTTTTTTTATACAGAAACAGCAGGGAAAGCAAAAAAAGGACTAGAGAAAGGACAAGACAAGGTAGAAGACCATTTTTTTTCCTCCTGGCTTTTGGTTGGGAAGGACAGAGCCCCTGCCAGTGGCAGTGGCAAAGCCTGGGAGCTCCTTGAGGAATCCACAGTGGAAGTGCTCTCTGAAGCAGCTCATTTTCTCGGGGTTTGCTTGAGGTTTTTGTCCCCTCAGTTGGGTGAAGCCTGGTGTATGAGGTAATAATGTGATGTTTAGACTAGCAGTCTCCAAACGTTTATGATCACGCAGCCTTGCTAATGGTAAGAGATGTGGTTGTATATCAGTATAGGTATATTTATAAATTAAATACATGTACTACTAGAGAATATTAAATATACATTAAAAAGAAAGATTCTGGTTAAAACATAAATTCCAGGAAGTATGAACTCCCACTTGAGCAAACCCTAGTCTAGACTACCAATCCCATATAAGGAGAGTCTTCACACAGGATTCCTTGTCCTCCCCTGTCTTTGGAATCTTCGTCACGCATCATGGCCTCTGGTTCTCATCCAGACAGATGGTTTTTGTTTGGTCTTACAGATAATTTTTTCCCTTTGGGCATGATCTCTGCCCTAGCTTACTTTGGTCTAGCAGTCTTCTTCCTCATGTTGGGCAGTCTAGAGGTAACTATTATAGTTGGAATGTAACAGAATTGCCTCTGAGACAAGGACCCTTAAAGTGAACCTAAGACGAGGAACAAAAGTTTGCAGTAGAGAAAAAAAAAATGAAACTAAAGGTTATACATGTTTAATATTTACTAAAATTTAGATCGTAATTGCACCTATGTACTAATTCTTGAAGAACAGAATAGGTTTTTCCTTTTTGGAGAAGTATGTAATTTTTCTGATGAAACTGCTTAACGGCATAGTAGGATATTTTTGAGTTCAATTTTGGCTTTTTGCAAATTAGGGTCATTCCTGTATAAATATTTGAGGGCTTCATCAGTTTTTCCAAGAGTCACTTTTAACCTTTGGGATACCTACCCTTTACTTCATGTTAACTCTGCATCTCTGTTAGATCATCATTTATCAGTGATTTTGCTAATGGTGAGACTACAACCAACATGGATCAAAAGGGTGGAAACAGACACTGGGATTAAGTGGGGAAGGATATTTGAGGAGACTAATTCTGTAAGTGGTTCATTGGGGGCATAGTTTAGATTATGCCGTTTCTTGCCTCTCTGTAGCAGCCTCAGTGTTGTGGGAACCAGGGTAGCAAATACTTGGCGCTGTGGGTCCTCTGTAGATACCTCGATGTTCTAATGCAGAACAGTATATACGCTCATTTGCAGATTCTGTGGTGTGTTTGAAGTGGCAGAGTCATTACAAGTGTTGTGGGGACCTTTGACAAATGTAGGAATTTTCCTCAGATTCTTCTGTACCACAGGGGGCTTATATTTTATATTTTTAATTTTAATATTGTACTTTTAGGTATATTCAATGTATAGAAAAGTTTGTTTCTTCCTACTTTAATCATTTAGTCAAAATCGAATGATGCTCAGTGTCATGGTTTCTGATGCTAGTTTAATAGATCTTAATATTGAAAATTAAGACTCTTAGTGTTTCTTCTTGTTTTATTTTCAATTAGCTGTAGAAATTCTTGCTGATATAATACAAAACAGCACATTGGGAGAAGCAGAGATTGAACGTGAGCGTGGAGTAATCCTTAGAGAGATGCAGGAAGTTGAAACCAATTTACAGGAAGTTGTTTTTGATTATCTTCATGCCACAGCTTACCAAAATACTGCACTTGGACGGACAATTTTGGGACCAACTGAAAATATCAAGTAGGTACAATTCTCAAGATTTTTTTTTTTTTTGGAGAAAAATTTGAGTTTTGAAAATTAACATTCAGAAACATTCAAAAAGTGTGTTTCAAAATGTAATTTTTTCCTCCCTGATAATCCAAATGAAATTGTGGTTAGCTACATTTTAGCCCCACCTAACTCGCAGGTGTCTGGGCTCATGGATATTATTGACATAACAAGTAATGGTATCAGCTTTTTTCTTGATATATAAAAGTTTAAATTGTTTTGATACTTGTTGCCTATATCCCATTTCTGACTGCAGTTAAGTTAGAGCCTTTAAAGTCCAATTTAATGTTAGGTGTATTATATGAAGATCTGTGCTTTTTAGTTTCCCTTTAATTTGCTTTTCTTACTCCATTTACAGATCTATAAATCGTAAGGACTTGGTGGATTATATAACCACACATTATAAGGGGCCAAGAATAGTACTTGCAGCTGCTGGAGGTTAGTCGATTTCCACTTCTGTATCTTTTAAACACAGTCATAGATAGTTGTGCTTATTAGTTTGATCGTGTTGGGACATGTCCTGGGATTTATTATTTACCAAGCAAATTGTTTCATATGCTGTTTAAGGGGAATGTACAGCACTGAAAATAGACTTTTCCTCTGTCTTCAGTAGAGGGTTTTTTTTTTAAATAGAAAAACTTACATAAGTGTACACATGGAATGGAATTTACTTGCAGAGAAGGGGGCAAATGAGCAAATTCGGTGATAATGACATTTGGGAGGTGTACTATAGTTTGGGAATCTTTTGAGAATTTAAATTATTTTTTGAGAACCAACTCTATCCTTGGTCAGGCATGAAATAGGTATGTTATGTTGTTCATTCTTTGTTTATTCATTCAGTAGAGCTGATTACTGAAAAGGGGAAGTATATAGGGAACCATTTAGAGTGTTTAATGGGAATCCATACAGGTGGCATCAGGACAAGGCTTCCTTGGGGACATGTTTGAAGCTAGTGAATGAAAGTTAATTCCCATTAGATTCTGCTGGATTTCCTGACAGTCTGAAATTAGGCAAACAGGACACTTCATTGGTTTTCCAGGTTTGTTTTCTCTTTGGTCTTTTTAGGGTAAAGCAGAGTTAGATGGTGTTCTTTTGTGTAGACTTAATTTTTCTCTCTTTAGAAATGACAATAAGTTAAAATTCTAGTTGCCCTGGATAGACTTCTGAGCTAATTACTTGGGATTAATGGAGAAAATGAAAATGAGGGTTAAGTCTAACATGTTATTCATTGGCCTCTGAAACCTTTGTTAAGAGTGCACTCTGAGATTCTCTTGAGCAACATTGTTTCTAAAATGGCTGGTGCTGACCGGGGGTGGGGTCCACATTTGAAACTGCTAGGGAAACAGGAAGACCTAGTGAGAGGAGGCCTCAACCACCAGCTGGGATGTCTCTGTCGTTGTCAGTGGCATATGGACACAGTGGGTTTTATTGTAGTTCATAGGTTCGTTTTGACATTGCCGAAGTTGGAATATCTTACACTTCATGGCCTGTTCTGTATTAATCAGCATTTTGTATTTTGATACATAAGTGATAATGAGCCTTATAAACAATGGCTTCTTAAATTCAGTGAAAAAGACCAGACCTAGCTTCGTTAAAAAAAATTATTGGCTCCCTGCCTTTTGGATAAGGATGCACAGAGGTCTGGAGTGGGAGCTGAGTATCTGGAATGGCCAATCAGGAGGGCTGTAGGTGAAGTTAATAGAACCGTGGAAGTTGGTGGTGTCACGTGCTGAGAACTGTGTGCGTGTCCACGGTGGAACATCAGGGCCTTCTTGTTGTTTCCTCACCCTCTGGATTGATAGCCAAGGTGGCTCTCCTACACAGTGCTTCCGAAAACATGCAGTCATATGTGGTCTTGTTTATACCACAGATTTGTTTGGGAAATATGGGTGTAAGTTGTGCTTTTATGTTCTAAAGGAATGTTTCATATAAAGAACCTTCATGGCAGTATTTTTCAAAGCGCTTGCCGTATGCCTAAATTTGTTTTCTAAGTCTGGCTTTGTGTTTAAGAATCCCTCACTGAATCTGTTGGGGTCATGAGTTTGAATAGTCACGTATGTAGACTTCCTAGGTTTTGGATGGTCAACAGTGAATGTTTGGATAGCTATGGATTTATTCAGAAATTTAGATGACATTTTGTTTCTGAATTCTGATAGCAGAGCTAAGAGAACAAAGCCCATACTTACAGTCTTTTCTACTTAAAAAAATGAAAAGTGATTTTGCTCAATTTGCATTCTAGGGCTTTTAGTGATATAACATAATTCTGTATAGAATGTGGTATTTTCAAGCTGTCTTATCCTTAGCTGTGAATTTGTTGATGAAAACTGTTAATTGTTCTACAGAGAAAGCTGTGCAAGCAGCCAAGCCTTATAACAGCGAGGAGAAAGTGTGCTTGTGGCTTACTCTCTAATGGCTTTTGCCACATTATACCACCTGGAGCTTATTGTAAAACAAAGGTAGCTGTCTGCTTTAGATTGTGCTGCTACTAGATATATGAAATATTTTCCTTCAATTTAGGAGTTTCCCATGATGAACTGCTTGAGTTAGCAAAGTTTCATTTTGGTGACTCTCTGTCCACACACAAAGGAGAAATACCAGCTCTGCCTCCCTGCAAATTCACAGGAAGTGAGGTAGGGCAAGCCTCCTTAGCTAGTGTTTAGCCCTTTGGGTTTCTTGTATTTATGAATGAGTGTACAAAATGTGCTTATTTCTAACAGGAGTAAAATGGAAGAAACCAGAGGCTTAAATTGAAAGAAAAAGGGAAGAGGATGAATTCACGTGCTTATATTCCATAATATTTAACCACCTCTCTTTTTCCTGAGGAAGCAGGATTTTGAGGGGAATGTCATAATTTGCTTTATGTGCTTTTTCTTTGACATTATGCCCGTTTATATATTTTGAGGTGTGGAAATGTATTTTTAAAACTCCCCAACTTTTGACTTTCACGTCAGGTTTACTCTTCACGTTCTGCCCAGAGTACCCTTCTGGGAGTAGCTATTAGAGAACTTGCAGAGAATCGGCTACTCGTCAGCCGTAGCCAGCAGCTCATTGGCGGCCTCCTCTGCCACATCAGGGAGGAGGCTCCAAGGAGTACCCGGGAGAGGTCTGCCATTGGCGGACGCGTAGAACCGTGTAGCATCGGTGGTGCAAGAATAGGAGCTATGTCAGTATTAGAATATTACTGATCTCTACTGGGAAATAATCTAATCCCTTTGCACCAGGTAATCATCTAATGGCTATGTCTATGCTATTTCAATAGGAGATGTTTTGGTGAAGTTTACTTTCTAGCACTCAAGAAATTTTTCCGGATTAGACTGTTCAGCATAATGTGGCATGATTAAATCATCTTTCTTGTTAAACCCATTACGCGGTGGGTGTCTTAACCAGAGTTGTATTTCCTTCGTCTTAACTAGATTCGAGTGAGGGATGACAAGATGCCTTTGGCGCATCTTGCAGTAGCTGTGGAGGCCGTTGGTTGGGCACATCCAGATACAATCTGTCTAATGGTTGCAAATACACTGATTGGCAACTGGGATCGCTCTTTTGGAGGAGGAATGGTAAGTGATTTAAAAAAAAATTTTCCGTAATAAACGACAAGATAGAGCTTTGTACTGCGAATTGACTTTTAAAATATAAACTGTGATCCTGGATTGCATCCTGGGCCAGAAAATTTTCTGTGTGGATGCCGTAAAGTTTGTAAGTTGGATAAGTAACAAAATTTGAGTAAGGATAGAATTCATTAATAGTACCATATCGATGTTAATATTGTTTTAATGCTTGTATGGAGGTTAATTTCCTGGTTTTTCAGAAGTGTACACAAAGCATTTAAGGGTAAAAAAGCATCAGATCTTTCCGTGTACTCTCAGACAGTTGAAAAAATTTGTTAAAGAGAATGATAAAAAAAAAACATGGTAAAGTAACAGTTCTTAGGGAATTTGGATAAAGGGAATTCCTTGTACTATTTTCATAACTTTTCTGAAATTACTTCAAAGTACAAATATGTTTGTACTCAAGAGATTCAACAAAATAACATTTCATGTAAATATCTTAGGCTTCGTGTGCAATAGAATTTCAAATCTTTTAAGCACACACAGCCAAGAGCCCTGAAAATTGGGCTGATGACAGCAGTGAATTACTCTAGAAGTGGAGCAGCTACTGTGTTAATTATAAGGTTTTATTGCTTTTACATCGTGCATTTCTCTGGGGATACACTGGGCTGGTGAGAGAAGTAGGGTTCTTAGTCTCGAATTTTAACTTCTTGAGCTGTTGCTAGATAGAAACTCTACCTGTTGGGACATTCACTATTGGCCACAGAACTCATTTTTCTTTCTGGTAATTTGGGCACGTATTCCTACAGTTCTCTTAGACAATGTTTTTCCTTACAGAATCTATCTAGCAAGCTGGCCCAGCTCACCTGTCATGGCAACCTCTGTCATAGCTTCCAGTCCTTCAACACTTCCTACACAGATACGGGATTGTGGGGAATCTATATGGTCTGTGAACCAGCCACCATTGCAGATATGCTACATGTTGTTCAAAAAGAATGGTGAGAAAACAAGCTTAGAATTCATATTTTAATCTAGTTTCCTCCTCACACGGTTGGTGATTGGTTTTGATGGTGATGTTATTAGCATTTAATCAAGAGAACAAGACTGAAGAGTAGCAGTTGTTGCCATGTTTTTAAAGATCACAGAGGTTTCTTCTAAGTCTCATGTGAAGCTAACTGTATCCTATAGGAAATTCTTAATCTTTAAGAAGATTACTTCAGAAGGAAGATCCTAAAAGTTTGTTTGGAAAGTATCTTTACACGTTTTCTGGCTTGGAAAGGAGGTGTTAGCCAATGAATCCGAAGTTGCCACTGCTAAAAGAAAAATGCAGTGTTTGTTTTACTCTGCCTTGAGACAGAGGCAGATGGCCCATGCTGCTTGGAGAACTTCCTTAGCTCTGCTTCCTCTCTTCCTCTTAAATGGCTTACAGGTCTCTAAATCTCATCAATTGGGGTGGGAGGGGAGTGTATTTGTTAATTTAATTAGTAGGCTTAAATTAGACTCTGCTGGGTTCTTTTGAGAAACCGGTGGCCTCCAGACCTATCCTGTAGCATATTAGATCCAAACACGGGGATTGGTGAAGTATTTCTCAAAATGTGGTTAGCCTGCTTTCATGTTGGATTGAATCTCTATCTGTAATCATACTATTTTTGAGAAATTAACGATACCAGGAAAACAAGGAATCAGTAACATCTTAGCTTTTGTGTAGCTACTGGGATCATTAAAATTTCAACTTTTCATTAAGTTGAAATCATAATCTCTTGTATGTTGTGCAGTTCAGAGACAACAGTGTCATATCTTTGAGTTATTAACTCAAAAAGCACATAACCTTTTCAAACTAGTAGACATTTTGATTTTTCCCAATGGTTTTAGGATGCGACTCTGTACAAGCGTAACTGAAAGTGAAGTTGCACGAGCCAAAAATCTTCTGAAAACAAACATGTTGTTACAACTTGACGGTAAGAATAGAGACCTACATTCTACTTTCATAGGGTTGATCTGTATTCCAATACTTAGTTTTTCCTTCTCTTTAAACAGGTTCCACCCCAATCTGTGAAGATATTGGTAGACAAATGCTATGCTATAATAGAAGAATTCCCATCCCTGAGCTTGAAGCAAGAATTGATGTAAGTAGTCCTTAGATACTGTAGGCACTTGTATAAAAGTTTGTTACAAAAGCTGAAACTATGTATCATAAATCCCTGCTTTAGTTCTAAAAAGTTCTAGGTATAGACTCTTGTCTCTAACTACACAAAGCTCTGAATGCTGGTGTCTTCTCTATTTCAGGCTGTAAACGCTGAGACAATTCAAGAAGTGTGCACCAAATATATTTATGATAAGAGTCCAGCTCTTGCTGCTGTCGGTAAGCCCGGCTCCTTTTCTCTCCTGCACAAAGTGCCTAAGTACTTGGCTTTTATTCAGTTTTAACTATCTTCTTTTAATCTTTAGGTCCTATTGAACAACTGCCAGAGTTTAACCAGATTCGCAGGAACATGTGCTGGCTTCGTGATTAAAATGCTCCTACTCAAAATATTTTGAACATGTGTATTTATAACGCTAACATATCTGCAAGTTTTAAGCTACCAGTCCCTAAAGAAAAAAATAAAAACATATATACTTGGAAATTTGAATGAAATGCTGCTTCTGACTTTGAAAGGATAAGACCACCACACTGAACGGTAGATCAGCACACTTTCAAATTACCACTATAATTTTAAGAATGAAAATTTGTACATATTTTCAGTTTTATTATAAAAATGCACACACAACAAAGATTGTCATAAGTCATTTCTTGGCTCTACTTGCATTCAGCACCTGCTCTTGAGCAGCTTTCTTTGCTTTTACCATCTCGACAAGTTCCTAGGAAGGCAGAAAGGGGTTGGCAAAGAGGTCAGAGCTGGCATGCTAGGACTTTCCTAGCACTGGCTTTGTGCACGTATGCAAAACACTCAGGGTAAGTCTGTCATTAAGACACCACTGACGAGGCTGATGTGTGCTAAGTGCCAGAGCTAGAAAGCCGCTCAGGTGAAACGGTAATGGACTCGAAACATGGCTCACCTTGTATCGCTTCATGCAGTCCTTCTTTGTGCGGCCAGGCACTGCTGCTGCTATTTTTTCCCATCTTTCAGGTGTATTTACTGGGTACGTTTTTAAGGCTTGTTCCAAAAGCTTCTGTTCCTCTGTTGTCCAAGGGGTGAAATCTGTGCATGGACCTGTTTAAGAAAGATTTGTATTTGAAAAATCTTACCCTGATAGAAAATTCTGTTGCAGCGCCCTCCCGGAAGAGTCTTGGTGCACGGTTATCTTGGTCAGTGGCCATTCAAAGCTGTGGTAATTCTGAATAAACTTAGAGATGAAACACATGAAAATCTCTAAAGTACTAAATGAGAGAAGAAACTTAAAACTCCTCACATCCCCCCAAATATCTCAGAGGTTTTTTGTTTTAAGCATAGTCAGAAATACCTGCCTTATGTTGCTAATCTCCTACAACCTAACACTGTCCTCACCAGACTGGCTGGCTGAAAAACACAATCACAAATCGTACGAGAGCTGCCTCAGACTTTCAGGTGGGTGAGACCCTGAAAAACATTCTCTTTCTACACTGGAGGAAAGAGCCTAACAAAATTAAGCCAAGTGCCTAAGATTTCAGTGCTCTAGGGGCATCGGATTGTGTGTTCCAGTGTGGCATTTCTGACATCCATCAACTAAATTCCTGTGGAGCTAATGCTAGTAAGAACCTCTATTAAACTAACTCCTTTGTGCTTGACAAGACCTCTCACACACTATCAGAAACAAATGTAGGTCTTCCTAAGGATGTAAAGATTACACATCACAAACAAAACAAAAATGTTAAATGGTTAAAAAGCTGAAGTCAGCTTTTAAATTCCAGGAAGCCCTTAGTGGAATTTCGTTTCATTGGTCTCAGGCCCACATTTAACACCATAGACTGAATTCATTTCCTCTCTTGGAAAAAAGATGAAGGACACAAGGAGCAGGAAAGTAAAGCCTTTAGAAGTGCCCTCCAAGTGTCCTGGAACTTCCCTTTGTTACTTAACCTTAAAAGAGCCTAAATAATACCCAGCCTAGACCAAAAAAACCAAAATCACCCCCAATGATTTTTGCAACGACAGTAGGATTTTTTGGTCTTTATAGCATAAGCCTCTTTACTATTTTCATACTGGAAATTTTGGGATAATAAACCAGATTAAGAATACAGGAAACGTGGGACTTCGAGGACAGGTTTGACAGGTTATCAAATCATTTGACAGGTTATCAAATAGAGTTAGTTAATACCAAAACATATATTTGGAACTGTAATTTGGAAGGCATATCCCAAGATTAGTTTAGGGGAGAATCGATTGATGGCTCACAAATGCATCAAGTGAAATATGACTTTTCCCACCTTTGTTGTGAGCCACTCACAGAAAAAAAGTTCCCACCCCAAATGTACACATGGACAAGTTTTACAAATGATACCACTTATGTAAGAGGTGTAATGCTCTCTGATATTTTCTGTTCATGACCCATCTGTGGGTCACAGTTTGCATTTGAAACACACTGGTCCAGGGAAGAACACCCAGGACAATGTGAGCACCGTAACAGGTTTTAACTAAGTTTTATTTTGAAATGAAGAATCCCTGTACATGCTCCCCAGGTTCCCCAAATCTGAACATTTTTACCACGCCTGTTTTTTCTCTGTACGTTAACAGACATAATTTATTCTGAACCATGTAAAGTTGTAGACACGATGCCCTTTACTCCTTAACTTTTCCTTAAAAATAAGGACATAATTATAGTGTATTTTTCAAAATCAGGAAATTAACCTTGATAAAATACTATTATCTGGTCTATAGACCTCATTCAAATTTCAACTGGCCCAATATCCTTTAATACTGATTTGTAAAGTCTGGTCAACAAAACAAAGCCCGCCCCTCCCCTAACGCATCTGAAATGGAAGAACTGTACTTCTCAGTGGTGTCAGTGAGGTCAGTCTAGGACGGTCCTAGAAATGCTTCCTTTCCACCTTCTAGTCTGCGAAAAACCCTTTATTTTCCAGTTATTCTGACCATAGACCCCGGGTCTTGTCTGTCAGTGTGAGGACATGCCTAGCATTTTCTAAAGAAAAACGATCTCATTACCTTCAAATCGTTCTGAAGGTGTTGCGTTGTCTGCTTGAGGTACCACTCCATGTTCTTTTTTAAATTTATCAAAAGCCTTTTTGTTTATGTCGTCTTTTTGATGAGGGTCTGAGAAATGAAAAAAGAAATATATCACAGATCATCTCATTTAGTCTTTCATTAAACTGCACAGATTATTTTAAAAATACGTATTCAATGTAGCAAATTGATTTGCTCACCAAGTTTTTGAAGACTTTTTGCTTTGCCAATAACATCTTTGGCAGTTCTCTTGACTCCAGAAGAAGAGTGTATGTTCATGTAATTCGCGATAACTTCCCATCTAGAGACAGTGATGTAAGTTAGAGGGTAAAATGCCCAAATAAAAGAATGAATCTTCCATTTGTAATGCTTGGGGTTAGCTAGAATATCTACAGAATTAGCTCTGCTGGTGGTCTCATTACTCTTACCTGGACTATAGCTTTTGCATTCTGTATGTTTAAACCAATTGTACATAATCTTGGTTTCAAGTCTATAAAAACCTTAACGATTTCTGTGTACAAACCAAGAGTAATAAGACCATACGTAAAGAGAGATTCTGCAGAGTTTTAGTTTCCCCATCTATAGAAAGAGGGAGGCTGGATCTTAAAAGCTTCTTGAGTTCTAAATTCAGACCTGCAGTAAGTTTTGGTTCGAGGTGGGAATCAAGAAGGATTAAGACTAAGAGAAACTTGAACGCGATCTAGTTCCCAGGACAAGCCATGATGGAGTAGGCCAGCGTGAGAGTCAAGGTTTATGTGTCATAAAATTTAATTTCCTGAGAAATCAGTGAAGCATCCTCCTGTACATGTGTTGGTGAAAGTGCAAAATCCCGTAGGTTCAAAATGCACTCTGCTTTTCACACTTCCTACTGTGGCACTGAATTCAGTGGAAGGAGTCTGTCTAGACTCAGGCATAACCCTGGAAGTTTCTGCTGCAACCAATGCTATTTGGGTGTTGTCTGCATTTTCCCTAGGCTCTAATATGTGCTCAAGAGAAGTTTCATTAGGGGCGCCTGGTGGCTCAGTCGGTTAAGGGTCTGCCTTCGGCTCAGGTCATGGTCCCAGGGTCCTGGGATCAAGCCCCACGTCCATCATGCTCTCCGCTGAAGAGGGAGCCTGCTTTTCCGTCTCCCTCTGCTTGTGCTTTCATGAATAAATAAAATCTTTAAAAAAAAGTTTCATTAAAACCAGTACCTTGAATTTGTTCCAGCAGGGAAGAGGTTCACAGCTTTAATCAGTAATTGCAGATCATCTTCTGACCAGTTTTTACTGCCATTTCCACTGCCACCAGTTGATTTCTCTGCATTCCTGGATGCTTGGCGCATTCGAGCCTCAGCTTCCTCTTTCTCTTTTCTAATTTGCTCATTTATTTCTTCTATCTACACAAATATCACGGGTAAGTCAGGGACTTAAAACATCTTGCTACACTCCCTCTCTGGCTGGGCTCTGTGGTTCTCACTTCTCAGCATCCTCCTGACAATGCCCTACAGGCCTCCCAGGCCAGCCCCGAAACCGGCCATCAGGTTTTCACTCTGGCTTTGCCTCACTCTGGCCTCCAGGCACCAAGAACCACCCTCGGCCTGACCTGCCTTGTATTCACGTCCTGTGACTTCTATTTGCCTTGGACACGACTTGTCAAGTCTACAGTCACTGGGTTATTCGCACATAAGGGCCATTTCAAACCTCTCTTTAAGCTCAAAGCCACTCTTTCAGAAGATAACCTCGTTTATTCTCCACCAAAAGGTAAAGGCATAGATAGTGGCCAGCGTTTCATCCTGAAGTTCCACCCTTTACACTGTTACTTCCAGTCTACCTTCAAACATGCACAAGCAAAAAACAAGAAAACCTTTACTTGGCCTTGTTGCTTCTGTCAACAGCTCTCTAGGGGTCATCTGTGACTCATTTCCCCCCTTCCAGCCCTCAGAACCAGTCACCCAGAGCCAGCGATTCCAGTGACTGCCATCATCCCTCACAGCCCAAGTCCTTCCAGTGAGAGTCTTAGAACTAGTCACACTTCTCTGGCGCGTCCCGCCAACAAAAACCAGACTGAAAGTACATCAACCCTTTGCTACTCAAACATCTGCAGTAATGGAAAATAGTCATCACAGAATTAAAAACCCGCTTAATTTGGCTCTACTTTTCCTAACCGTCTTCATCTCCCACTTCTCCCCCTTGCTGCTCCTACCTATATGTTAGGGTTCATACTTTCCTCTGACCTTCGTCTTAGCACTGTCCATCCCTTCAAGGCTGGCTCATACCCTTCACTGAGCCTTCCCTGACCACTCTGCCCTGCACTGGGAACTTTCAGACCCTCCATCTTCCAGTCCTCAGGCCTCTTCTCTTCAGCGTAACTGTTCCTGAACTCCTTGAGGCAGCAAGAGCATGAGGCATTTTTCCAAACTACCTAGGCACAGTGCTATATATTGTAGGTACTAATACTTGTTACACTGAATTGAATTTCTGGGCCTGCTTCCTCATCTGTAAAATAAAAGGTGTACACTAGACAGAACAAAGATTTCTTTTGGTTCTCAATGTTACTATCCTACAAAGATGCTCAAGGAATAGTCAAAACAATTATTTTTTCTAACTGACTTTGAAAAACGATTAATATGCTATAGATACCCCAAATCAAATACATGTTACACAGTAACAACTTTACAGACTAAATCCAATTTAAAGTAACAACAGCACTTACTGGCAGCAAAACATACTGGAGGACACAAAGAGAAATGAGATTCCTTGCCCTTATTCGTACCTTACAAGTGAGGTAGGGAAATACTGAGGTGAAAGCAACACTGTAAGCAGAATTAAATGCTAAATAAAGGTAGAAGTGATGTGTTCTATTACCTGTTTTTCCAGAGCAGCCTTTCCTACTTCTTTTGTAGATGATGTGAGTGTTTCATTCAAGCACTGTAAGCTAAAGGAAAAAAGGGGATGAAACTTTATCCTAAGCCCAAGACAAGACTTCACCAGCACTCCTATAGCTATACCTTGCTAGTTCAAGCCGATCACAAAGTTTTTCCACTTCTTCCATCATTTTAACCCGCTCTGCCTCATTGTCAGAGAAGTGATTCCAGGTCTAGAAGCACAAACACAAATATTTTTATCTTTTATCTACTGACACTGAAGAATATGTCCATAAACACAACTGCAACATATTAAGTCCTCGAGAGATTCCTGAGGTGAGTGTACGGCCTTCTGAACATTAACAGCCATGCCCCCAGGCCCTCCCTGACCCGTTGGCAATAAAGAGCCATTACCAAGAAGATGGGGAGTCAGAAAAAAGGTGATGGCGTGAAAGATCGATCTCTGGATGTTATAAAAGAATGATTCCCCAGAGAACCACTTAAGAATCAAATTCTGTACGATGACTCAAAATTCCCTTTGTTGGGCTGCCTGTTCTTTCTTTGTGCTTTAAATGTGCAATTACAGGGGTGGCTGGGTCCTGGGATCGAGCCCCACATCGGGCTCCCCGCTCAGCGGGAAGCCTGCTTTCTCCCTCTCCTACTCTTCCTGGTGTTCCCTCTGTCTCTCTCTCTGTTCCAAAAAAAAAAAAAAAAAAAAAAAAAAAAANAAGATGAATAAAACCTTTAAAAAAAAATAAATGTGTAATTAAAGATAATGTAATGTGTTAAGAACAGGGGGTATAAGAAAAATTATGATTAACTAACAATTGTGCAATGTCTCCCATTCCTTAATGGAGACATTAATTAATGTTCTTAATCCACGCACTCTGGCTCTCACTAAGGTCCCAGTGCTGCTTTACTGCTGACCCTTCCCTAGTGTCCAAAAGCACTACTGATTTTCTTCCTACCGGTCTGGGTCGCTCCTTCCCAGGCTCTCTTCCTCTCTCAGTACCTTAACTAGGGTGTTTGCATCCTCCACCCTCCTCCCTCTTAACCCTCTCTGGGTGATCTACTCACATGGTTCCTAGTGGCACTGAGACAGAGAAGACTTTAGTGATCTCACTCTTGAACTCCAGACTTGTACAGCCAACCACCCACTCAGAATTTCCATCTGAGCATCTCATGTGCTCAACATGCCCTAAACTGAAGTCAACTGGAGCAGGTGGAAATGGCAGTAAACAGTTCTGAACTCATCATTTCCTTTCAGCTTTTTCTTCTTTGTTTTCTATTTCACTGAATTATACCATCATCCACCCAGTGCCCCATGCAGGAAACCAGAACATACATAAATCCTCCTTTACTAACCACCTCCAACATACAATCAGTGACACACAGGCAGCAGTCTCTCCTACCTCCCAAACACGGTTCATTTCCTCCACCTTTTCTATTCCCACCCTCTCTCAGTTAAAGGCACAATACTCTCTCTCATTGGGATTATGGCAAAAGACTCCCGACTGTCTCTGCCTCTGGTATTCTCTCATCATCCTGACTGAAACCAACCAACTCAGTAGCAGGTATGAACTAACAAGACATGTAACGTCCTTCAAGACCCAGCTCCTTACCTCTTCACAGCTGCCTCTGGCTCATTTAACCTGCGCTTCCTGGATCTCTGCCTTCCTTCCCTGCTCCCTGACCTCTCTCATCTTTCATCTCATGCATACACTGTTTCAACTGGTTAAACCCTACCAGATCCAGGAAGCCTTCCTTGACTACGTTTTTGGTACCTCTCTTGCTAGTACTCATCTTAAAGTGTTTACTTTTAATTCTCCACCATTAACCATATTTCTGGAAGGCAAGGACCATATCATCATTATATCTACATCAATTGTAACTGCTTAGCACATAGCAAGTGCTCGCCAGATATCTGATAAATGAATAATAACTCATCCTGGAGAGGAGCAATAAAACAGTTACCTAATGCCAGAACATTTACCCTCATTTATGCAACATCTCTAAGAACTATTCAAGCTTTCTAACTGGTCTTTTAGAGTTTTTGCGGATCTCTCATTACATGCCCAATGTGCTAAGTACTATATGTGAATGATCTCATTTAAACTTCACAATTCTATTAATAGGTACTCTTTCAGCCACTGTATAGGTGAGGAAACTGGGGCACAAAGGGGTTGAAGTAACCTGAGAGCCCACAGCAATAAGTGTCTAATAGAGAATGACTTCAAACCCAAGCAGCTTGCTCTCAGCCCCAACTCTTTATCACTACGATAAAATGCATCCTTCTCAAAACAATTTTCTGGGTGAAATCTGAGGAAAAGACTTCATTGTTTTCTATTTTGTTTCCTCTTACAGACCAAAAGCCTGAAGAGACCACCTGTGCTTGTATTTTGGTTAAACCTCCTTCAAAGCCTGCTGATGGGGCAGGTTAATTTCAATTACATTATATTAACTGAAGATTCAGAATGGCATATATTAAAATATAGATCCAATATCTAGGGCCTCTGGACAATGACATGAAGAGAATGTTTCTGCACATAGAAAGCATTTATGGGTGCTGGATTTAACTCAACGGTATGGTATACAATACTGTATGGCAATCTCTCCCTACAGCTTGGCAGTTCATTAATTTATTCATTCAGTGCTATTTGATAAGGAACAATACTGGTCCCTGACTCTACCAGCTTCAAATGTTAAGAACAGCTCTTAGACAAAACTACATTTGAATACTTCCGGGGTTTTTTGGTTAGTCTTTTTCAGTGAAAACTATCTGAATGCAAGCTACCAGTACTCCCCCAAATGATATCCATTTTGATAAAAATGAAACCTTTCAGATTCTTAAAAAGAACCCAAGTTTAACTTCCAAAAGAACTTCTTCTAAGATAAATATTGATTTTACACCATTAAGGAAGTAACCAGCCAAAACCAAACCAAGGGACATTATAAGAACAAATGATCTGGTTTTTGCAACAAATGAATGGCAATGAGAGAAGGAGAGGAGATGGTGATGGTGGGGGGGATCTGTTACAGACAACTGGGAGACACACAACAGAAGCCTTTGGAATGATCCTATTTAGATCCTAATTTGAATAAACCACCCATACAAAGACATTGTAGGGATAATCAAAGAGATAAATATGGACTATCAGAATACTGAGCAAGGGTTTTTTTTTTTTTTTTTAAGATTTTATTTATTTATTTGACAGAGATAGAGACAGCCAGCAAGAGAGGGANAGTTTTTGCAACAAATGAATGGCAATGAGAGAAGGAGAGGAGATGGTGATGGTGGGGGGATCTGTTACAGACAACTGGGAGACACACAACAGAAGCCTTTGGAATGATCCTATTTAGATCCTAATTTGAATAAACCACCCATACAAAGACATTGTAGGGATAATCAAAGAGATAAATATGGACTATCAGAATACTGAGCAAGGGTTTTTTTTTTTTTTTTNGAGGGAACACAAGCAGGGGGAGTGGGAGAGGAAGAAGCAGGCTCCTAGCGGAAGAGCCTGATGTGGGGCTCGATCCCAGAACGCTGGGATCACGCCCTGAGCCAAAGGCGGACGCTTAACGACTGTGCCACCCAGGCGCCCCTGAGCAAGGTTTTTTTTTTGTTAGGTTTGAAAGTAGCATGTTTATGTCAAAAAACCAATTACCACATTTGCATGCTGAAATATGCACACATGAAATTTTTTAAAANAAGGTTTTTTTTTTGTTAGGTTTGAAAATAGCATGTTTATGTCAAAAAACCAATTACCACATTTGCATGCTGAAATATGCACACATGAAATTTTTTAAAAAGTGAATTTAGAAGCATTTAAGATGTTTAAATGAGATAAAATGTATATAACAGTTTAATTATATATGTATAATATAAGAAAAGAAATATTAAGTTTAATCAGCAATTGGATTTGTTATCTAGCGTTGGTTCTCACACAGTCTGACGTACCTTGCATGAGTTTCGAAGTTTTTGCCTTTCCTTCTTAATGGCTTTCTTCTGGATATCTTTTTCCTTCTTTGCCAATAATGCCTGTTGTCTAACTTCCTCCTCTTCTTTTTCTTTAGCTAACCGAGCAGCTTCTAATTCAGCTTGTCTTTGCTTTAATAATGGAAAATAAAATCATTTTAGTAAGAAAATTCGGATTTCTAAATGTCTATAATCTTATTCAAAAAATTCAACCTTTAAATAAATTAGGAAAAAAGGGCACATGTCAATTTATTGAAGACTGAAGGTTAAACTGAGAAAAGCAGCTGGTACAGTTCTACATTTAGTAGAAATGTAAAACAGGCACATTAGAAATAAACATAGTATTAAAGGAATATATATGTTTTTGCTTAATAAAAATTTGCTGCAGGGGCACCTGGGTGGCTCAGTCGTTAAGCGCCTGCCTTCGGCTCAGGGCGTGATCCCAGAGTCCTGGGATCGAACCCCACATCAGGCTCCTCTGCTGGAAGCCTGCTTCTTCCTCTCCCACTCCCCCTGCTTGTGTTCCCTCTCTCGCTGGCTGTCTCTCTGTCAAATAAATAAATAAAATCTTAAAAAATAAATAAATAAATTTAAAAAAAATAAAAATTTGCTGCAAGGAATATGCCTGTAAGTATCAATGGTACCAAAGTATCAAGATTCATTCATGTAGCACCTAATTCTCTACTACAAGATTATAGTTGTTTTGTTTCATTTTGTTTTTTTAAAGGAGGCTCCATACCCAGCCTACAGTCCAACACAGGACTTGAACTCATGACCCTGAGATCAAGAGCCGGATGCTTAACCAACTGAGCTGAGCCACCAAGGCGCCCCTCAAAATGATAGCTTTTTAAATATATCTGAGGATTAAAGATTTTATGAACACTTAAAATCCAGCTTTGTCATCTTACTTTTTCTTTAGCTTCTTGCTCCTTCCGTTTTGCTTCTGCCTTTGCTTTCTTTTCTGCTTCTTTTTTGGCTTTTTCTTCTTCCTTAAATTTTTTTATTCTTGGATCACAGCTATACGCATTGTCTACCAGAAAAAAAAAAGTTAACTTTTTCAACTTCCAATATTTAATTGAAGAACCTTTTAAAAAGTATCAGTTATGCTTACCAACTAATGTTCTTATTCTATTCATTTCTTCTTTTTTTCTTTGTGCCCTTGTTGCTCTGTTCTGCTTTTCAATCCATCTCCTCTCATCACGACTATTAAATAGAAAATATTGCAAATAAACTATTGATTATAGATGGTATCACTGGAAAATGTAATATTTTATAAGTTTATATGTAAATAATGTCTGAGAAGGTTAAAATGCCATGTCACTATAACATTAGTTAAAGGGTGATTCTACTTAATTTCGGTTGATTTTTTGGTGCGCATATTCATGTCAAAAGCATTTCCCTATGCACATGTGGAAAACTAAAACCAGTTAAGCAAACAGAAGAAAAATAGTTTGCTGAATTGAGCTTTTGTGACAATTATATTTCTTGGCAATTTCTTAAGCGTATCATAACCAACTATTGATTTGGCCTCATCTAGTTTAACTTGTGAGATGGGATTTCAAAATACTACTAAAAAACTCAAAAAAGGATACACAAAGAAAATTACTTAAGAAAATATATGCAGTATATTTATACAACATCACAAAAGGGAACCAAATAACTGTCTTCCTTTATTAGTGACTTACATACATACCATTCTGCTTTTTCTTTTTCTTCTTCATCTAAGTAAGAAAATTCTCTCCAAGAATCAAAATTATACCTAATATAAATAAAAACAAAATTAAGCCAAAATAAATGAAAAAAATCTTCCTTTTAAAATTAAGTTACATGCACGTAATTCTAAGAAACATTAATGGCAAGTGGATGAGTTTGTCTTAGTAGATCCCCACCCCCCACTGGTGGAACGAACACGATGCTTCTTCCTCTTTCTTAAATGACACTATTTGGTATGAAAATCTAGAAGTACATTAATTACGCCTAACTTAAAATCACAGCTCCCTGCAATCTCCATTAGCTTTCTCTCTTGCCTGGGACTTGTTAAAGTTTTCCCTACCTTCACCTGTCCTAGTCTGTCAAGTCTTAAGGGAACCCTCAAAGCGGCTACTGCATCTCTGATTTTTATCACCTGAAGGGAAAAAGCAACTACAACTGGTCCAGCTAAATTTGGATATTTTTGTTTCACATTTATCTTATGTTTTCATTTACCAGATACTTAAGGAGAAGAGATAGCACAATTATGAATTGCCCATGAATATTGTGTTTATTAAACATTAGTGTATTAGTTACAGAGACAAAGCAGCACTGCCTCCTTCATGTATTCAAGTATTTTTATTAGCAAGACAAATGAAAAGGTATTTATTTTTATTGAAATCAAATGGCTCCTTAATTTCCTTTTTTTTTTTACCAATATAGTATTCTTTTTTTTTTTTTTTAAAGATTTTATTTATTTATTCGATAGAGATAGAGACAAGCCAGCGAGAGAGGGAACACAAGCAGGGGGAGTGGGAGAAGAAGAAGCAGGCTCATAGCGGAAGAGCCTGATGTGGGGCTCGATCCCATAACGCCGGGATCACGCCCTGAGCCGAAGGCAGATGCTTAACCGCTGTGCCACCCAGGCGCCCCTATGATTATTTCTGAATAGAGTGCTTTTGTTCAGAAAAGGTTCTGTGATTCTATCCTTCAGTTAATTTATGAACGAGCAAGTATTGAATAATTATCCTTTTTAAAAATCGGCAGCATCATAGAAACAGTGTATTCACTTACCAGAAAGAATAAAATGCATCTACATCTTCAAATGATGAATTCATATCACCAAGTTTAGGGACATTTTTTTTATTTGACCATCTGAAATATTATAAGAGAAAAATTCAGTTTAAAATTTTGTGTAACGGTCAACAGACAAGCTAATTTATTAAAAAACCATTTTTACCAAGCCCCTATGATCTCTCTTCCCTACGACTAAGAGATGGTGCTGGAAGATCCGCAGTGGGGTATTGAACAATGCAGGTGCAGCGCGAGAGGACAAGGGTTGACGGGGTTGGGAAGAAAATGACACAGTGTTCTCGTCAGGTGGTCTTCAGCTCCATGAATTAGCAGCTGCCACACTGGATAGGAAAATCAGGCGCTAGCCGCCTCGCCCAGGCACACTCCTGCCTCTAAACAGCCAGTACAGAAACAGCCAGTACAGAAACAACCTAAACTCTGCCTCTAAACAGCCAGTACAGAAACAACCTGTAGGCCCAGATGTTTAAAAAATGTTACTTCAGAGAGATGACTCGCACCCCATCGTCACCATGACCACCCCCCCATGAGTCAGACTTCTCAGTTCAACACCTCACCCATCATCTCTGAAAGGATCCTGAGGCTGTTACTGACCCATGTTTTCCACTCTAGGAAACCATTCCACAACAGAATATATTACACTATTTTGTTTTTACCACCTTCAACACTATGACAAAACAAAAATGAGAATGGGTGGAGAAAATATTAAGCTGCACTAAGCCAATGAAGTAGGCCTCAAACCTGACTGCACACTAGGGTCACCTGGGTATTTAAAAGCCGACAGACATTCCAAGCTCATTAAATCGAAATCACAGCTAAAGCACAATCTCTCCGGGCGGCACACAGCCCTCAGGAGCTCTTCAAGCTCTCCAGGCGATGCCGGTGCGCAGCCACGCTGTGCTCTAAGGAAACCTTCCAGTGCAGATGGAAGCAAAAAATGTAGAATATTGATATATACTATTTAAAAACTGACTTTAATGAAATAAATTACATATACACTAACATTAAAGTTAGATCATCCTTTGTCAGAGAACCTTCTGATGATGAAATGCTTCAAGAAACAGCTCAGTTCAGAAAGAACAAAAGCTTTCTCAAATGATAAGGGGCCAAATAGAGTACATGCACATTAGTAAAGGGGAAGCAAAAGAATGGGAAATTACCGTCACCTAAGTAATAATATCATACTACATAAAGTCAGCTATTGTTCTTTCCCCACAAAGGAAATCTAAAAGAAAAACATCCCATGAGGTGTAAAGGAATCTCGCCATGGAAAGGCAGAACTTCTGTTCAGAGAGCAAAATAAATTAAGAGCAGTACGTTCACCCGAGGAGCTCAACTCTGTAGAGAAGGAGGAAGAGAGCAAAAACTCTTGAGCAGAGGAAAGACGCCGCCGTCCGGAAGCACATGCAGCAAGCCGATATAGCATTACAATCACAAGGGGGTGCCTTAACTCACCTAGAATTCCTTTCAAACACTGGGGAAAACACTTCGAAGAAATTGTCCTTTGCTTCACTTTTAGAAGGAACTGAGTTATCAAAAGTAGGATCTACACTGTTGAATGCCCGTCTTTTCACTGGATCAGATAACATTTCATACGCTGAGGAAAAAATGGTAAGGTCAAATTACCATGACTCTACATTTTTTTCCTGTGAGGAAAAAAAAAATCCCCTTCTTTAAAAAGTTATTTTTCATATTTAAAAATTTTGTGTGCTTGTGGGCAGGAAGAGACTGAATCTGGGTAATGGCACCTCCAGCACTACTGGGATATAATTTCACTTCACAATTTCCTTCACAATCTCTTCTGGAAGGCACATAACAAAACAATGGTTAGTCAACCCTTAAGAATGCATGACTCCGAGGAAAAAGACATAGAAAACTAACCATTAGATTCCAAGGTTGTAAAAAAAAATCAAAGAATCTTTAGCATCTTGAGCACTGTGTAAGAATGGGCCAAAGAGAGTAAGTTTGAAAGGTGTGTATGCAATTTTAAAATTTTACCACCAAAATGTAAAATTAGGGGCACCTGGGTGGCTCAGTTGGTTAAGCACCCGACTCTTGATCTCAGCTCAGGTCTTGACCTCGGGGTCGTGCATTCAAGCCCCGAGTTGGGAGTAAAATCACATTTAAGGACACATTTAGAAACAGCAACAACCTATATTAATTTTGCTTAATGAAAACACGGCTATGTAAACAGCAATCAACTGTCTTTGGGTCCATAGCAGGATATAATCAATTTTTGGATTTAAATTATCAAAACATCTAAGGAACAATTTAGTCCTACAAAGTATATGAAATGGAGAAATTAGTATTCTTATTAGACATAACACTTACGATGAATTAACTCTAGGATGAGCTTCTCCTAAGAATCACCTGATGATCTCATTAAAATGCAGACTGTGTCAGCAGACCTGGGGTGGGGGCCAAGCTGCTGCGTTCCCGAAAAGCTGCCAGGTACTGCGGACGCTGCTGGTTGGGAGAACCTCACTTTGTTGTAGTGAGGCTCTGGGGCAGTTTATCAGAAACAACCAGATATAACTGAAAATGTTTTCAAATGTCATGGTATAGTTAACTACAGAATATACACTAGAAATCCATTCCCAGCACTTAATAAATAATCATCACTATTAGAAATTCCTGACTCCAAAGTATTTTCTTACCTTTAGTTATGCAAGTGAAGTAGTCATTATCTCCTTCTTTTATTGGTTCACCAGCTGCTTTCCGTTTGTCTGGGTGATGTTTTAAAACCATTGCTTTATCTACAAAACAAGCCAGATTTAGACAATTTGTCACTTTATGCATCAAAACTAAAAATAAAGATGAGGAGCTTCGGAAGATGGCCGTGTAGGAGGACCCTGAGCTCATCTACGCCCACGAACCTACCAAGACTGCAACTACATACAGTGCAACTCACTCTGAGAAGGCCCTGAAGACCAACAGAACAGCTTCTCCAGAGCTGAAGAGGTAAAGAAAAAGCCACACTGACAGGCAAAAAGAGGAAGAGATGTAGTCTGGAACCAAATCCCCAGTGTGGCAACCCACTGGGGCTGAAGGAAGGATATCACAGGTGCAGAGGTCCTCCCTGAGGAGTGGGGGATCAAGCCCCTACTGGGCACCCTTGCCCTGGAGTTTCACACAGGGAAGAGGAGCTCCCATAACATCTAGCTTTGAAAATCAGTGGGGCTCCACTCCAGGAGTTGGAAGGCTATACTGAGACTCTGCTTTTAAAGGGCCAGTGCACTGTATCACTCATTCTGAGACCCAGCACAGAGGGAGCAATTTGAAAAGTACGTGCGTCATGTGTGACAGGGATTTATTGACTAATTATAGGGCATGTGCCAGAGGAATCTGCAGGAACTTTCTCTAGAAAGAGAAGTGTGGGCAGGTGCCATTTTTCCCTGTCCTCCTTCAGCCTTACTGCCCTGATGCTGGTGGAAGCCAGTTGTGACACTCTCCATCTACCTTGCTAACACTACTTGCCCCACCCCATGGTCCCCTGTAGAACCCCCCACCCAAAGGTGCCCATTCCAAGTGGCTCCCATCCCACCACACCTGGTAGGGAGCCTCAGTCAGAACCAGTGCTTCTCCAAACCAATTGTGGATAAAGGAGGGAGGGCAGCTCCATCCACCAGCACACCTGCAACACTTGTAGCTTGACCTCTAAACCAGCTGTGCTGGGGGCAAGCCGGGTCTACCACTGCACCCACAGTAGGCTTGGAGCAGTCTACATCAGGAGGGTGCATGCAGCCCCCACACAAAATATTCTGGGAGGGCCTGGGCCTGGTGACCAGGGTGGGGGAAATGCACTACCGGGCACCACAGGACACATTTTACATAAGGCCACTACTTTCAAGGACAAGAGAGGGAGATGACTTACCTAATACAGACACACAGAGAGTCACACAAACTGAGGAGACAGGAATATGATCCAAATGAAAGTTCAAAACAAAATCCAAGAAAAAAGAACTACTAAACAAAATGGAAATAAGCATTCAACCTGATAAAGGCTCAAAGTAATGGTTATAACAATATTCACTGGATTGGAGGGAAGAGTGCATGATTCAGTGAGTACTTCAACAAAGAGAGAGAAAATATGAAAAACAAACTAGAGGGAATTAATGCCAGATTAGAGGATGCAGAAGAATGGATCAGTGATCAGGAGGACAGGGTAACGGGAAGCAACCAAGCCAAAGAGCAAAAAGAAAAAAAAATGAATTTAAAAAATGAGGCTATGTGGGACACCTGGGTGGTTCAGTTGGTTAAGCATCTGCCTTCGGCTCAGGTCTTGATCCCAGGGTCCTGGAATCGAGTCCTAATCCGGCTCTGCTCAGCAAGGAGCCTGCTTCTCCCTCTGCCTGCCACTCCCCCTGCTTGTGCTTTCTCTCTCTCATTCTGATAAATCAATCAATCAATCTTTAAAAAATTTTTAAAAAATGATATGTTAAGGGACCTCTGCAACAGCATCAAGTATAAGAACATCTGCATTACAGGGGTCACAGAAGGCCAGAGATAGGGGCAGAAAGCTTATCTGAAGAAATAACGGCTGAAAATCTCTCCAACCTGCAAGGAAACAGATATCCAGCTCTAGAACACAAAGGGAGTCCCACAAAGGGAGAATGAAACAAAGAAGGTCTACGCCAATGCATAATAATTTAAATAGCAAAAATTAAAGATAAACAGGGAATCTTAAAAGCATCGAGAGAAAAGGAAACAGTTACAAGGGGAACTCGATAAGGATGATTTTTCAGCAGAAATTTTGCAGCTCAGAAGAAAGTAGCATGATATACTCAAAGTGCTGGGAAAAAACCTACAACCAAGAATACTGTACTGAGCAAGGTTATCATTCAGAATGAAAGGAGAGATAAAGAGTCTGCAAGACAAACAAAAGTTGAAGAAGTCCATCACCACTAAGCCAGCCTTGCAAGAAATGTTAAAGGGAATTCTTTAAGTGAAAAGAATAGGCCATAACTGGAAGAAAATGGTGAAAACAAAACATCATTGATAAAAGCAAACATACAGTGAAGACAGATAACCATAAAGCCAGTATGAAGGTAAAAGGACAAAGTAGTGAAGTATGAAGGTAAAAGGACAAAAGTAGTGAAATCAATTGTTACGCAGAAAAATCAGTCAACAGATAACACAAGGTAAAAAGTTGTAAAATATGACAACATAATACATAAAACACATGGGGGAGTAAAAAAGGAGTGCTTTTAAAATGTGTCTGAACTTAAGCAACCATCAACTTAACAAAGACTACGATTATATACACAGGATGTCATAATAGGAACCTCAGGGTAACCACAAACCAAAACCCTGTTAATAGATACAAAAAAAACAAAAAACGAAAAAGGAATCCAAGCCTAACTCTAAAGAAAGTCATCACATCATGAGGGAAGACAGTATGAGTGGAATAAAGAAGCAGAACTACACCTTCCCCCCCAAAACAAACAAAACCTCACCACAAAACCAAACCCAACCCAGGAAGCAATTGGCAAAATGGCAGTAAGTACATACTATTAATAACCTCTTAAAATGTAAATGGTCTAAATGCTTCAAAAAAGACACAGTGTGACTGAATGGATAAAATAACAAGATCCACTGGGGCACCTGGGTGGCGCAGTTGGTTAAGCATCTGCCTTTGCCTCAGGTCCTGCTATCAAGCCCCACATCAGGCTCTCTGCTCAGGGGGGGGAGTCTGCTTCCCCCGCACCCTCTCCCTCTGTGCACCCTCTCCCTCTGTGCGTTCTCTCTCTCTCTCTCAAATAGTCTTTTTTTCTTTTTAAAGATTTTATCTATTTGACAGAGAGACAGCCAGCGAGAGAGGGAACACAGCAGGGGAGTGGGAGAGGAAGAAGCAGGCTCCCAGAGGAGGAGCCTGATGTGAGGCTCGATCCCAGAACGCCAGGATCACGCCCTGAGCCGAAGGCAGACGCTTAACGACTGAGCCACCCAGGCACCCCACAAATAAATAGTCTTTAAAAACAACATCAAGACCCACCTATATGCTGCCTACAAGAGACTCATTTCAGCTGTAAAGACGCACACAGACTGAAAGTGAAGGGATTGAAAAAAATATACCACGCAAATAGAAGTGGAAAAAAAAATTGAGGTAGCAACACTATGTCAGATAAAATTGACGTTAAAACAAAAACTGTTACTACAGACAAAACAAGGCTTTACTTAAAGAGATCGATCCAATGAGAGGATATAACAATTGTAAATATCTATATACCCAACAGAGGAGCACCTAAATATATATTAAAAAAATTACTGGTTTTAAAAAGAAATCGACAGTAATTACACAATAATCATAGGGGCCTTTAATCCCCACTTACAGCAATAGACAAATTATCCAAACAGAAAATTAGTAAGGGAACACTGGCTTTGACAACACATTAGACCAGATATACTTAACAAACAGACCACCACCCAACCCTGGCAGAATACACTTCTTCTCAAGTGCACATGGAACATTCTCCAACATAGATCACGTGTTAGGCCATTAAGTCTCAATCAATTTAAGAACACAGAAATTATACCGAGCATCTATTATAACCACAATGGCATGAAACTAGAAATCAATTACAGAAAAAAAACACAGGAAAAAAACAAACATGTGGAGGCTAGGGGCGCCTGGGTAGCGCAGCGGTTAAGTGTCTGCCTTCGGCTCAGGGCGTGATCCCGGCGTTATGGGATTGAGCCCCACATCGGGCTCCTCCACTGGGAGCCTGCTTCTTCCTCTCCCACTCCCCCTGCTTGTGTTCCCTCTCTCACTGGCTGTCTCTATCTCTGTCGAATAAATAAATAAAATCTTTAAAAAAAAAAAAAAAACCATGTGGAGGCTAAACAACATGCTACTAAACAATCAATGGGTCAAAGAGGAAATCACAGAGGAAATAAAAAAAATACTTTGACACAAATAAAATGTAAACATAACAGCCTAAAAAGGCAACCTACTGAATGGGAGAAGATATTTGCAAATAATGTATCTGATAAGGGGTTAGTATCCAAAACATAAAGAACTCCTAGAACTGAACACCAAAAAACCCTCAAATAATTCTATTAAAAAATGGGCAGAGAACCTGAATAAACATTTTTCTAAGAGGACATATGGATGGCCAACAGACACAGGAAATGATGCTCAGTATCACTAATCATCAGAGAAATGCAATTCAAAACCACAACGAGCTCACACCAGTCAGAATGGCTATTACCAAAAAGACAAGAACTAAGATTTGGTAAGAATGCAGAGAAAAGGGAAACTTCATGCACTGTTGGAAGGATTGTAAATTATTTTTTAAGACTTCATTTATTTATTTGAGAGAGAGAAAGAGAGCACGAGCAACCGGGAGAGGGAGAAGCAGGTTCCCCACTGATCAGAGAGCCCAACGTGGGGCTCATCCCAGGACCCTGGGATCATGACCTGAGCCAAAGGCAGACGCTTAACTGACTGAGCCACCCAGGCACCCTGGTAGGATTGTAAATTCATAGAGCCACTATGGAAAACAGTACACAAGGGGCGCCTGGGTGGCACAGCGGTTAAGCGTCTGCCTTCGGCTCAGGGCGTGATCCCGGCGTTCTGGGATCGAGCCCCGCATCAGGCTCCTCTGCTAGGAGCCTGCTTCTTCCTCTCCCACTCCCCCTGCTTGTGTTCCCTCTCTCGCTGGCTGTCTCTGTCGAATAAATAAATAAAATCTTTAAAAAAAAAAAAAAACAGTACACAAGAAGTAAAAATGACTTTGAAAGATGGGTGAATTTGGTCCAGGTGAGTGGAAGACAGGAGGTAATTCCAAGCAAATGAGTAAGAGTTAACAAGGCACAGTGACAAAATAATTGAGCTAAGACCCTTGTAGCAAACACTTCAGGCAAGGAAATTGTTTTTAAAAAATCTTATTGATGACTCTTAACAGCATTCTTCTCTGTATTAATAACAGCACTTTTATATTTGCCAAAAAGATTCTAAACAGAAGTTACAAGTTTAAAGGAAGTGATCACTTGTTTTAAAACATTCTTTTGTTTTACATCATGTATTACTTAAAACCTTTATCTCATGGGGGCGCCTGGGGGAATCAGGCAGTTAAGCCCCATGTCGGGCTCCCTGCTGAGCAGGGAGCCCGTTTCTCCCTCTCCCTTGCCTGTCACTCCCCTTGCTTGTGCTCTCTCTGTCAAATAAATAAATAAGATCTTAAAAAAAAACCCAAAACCTTTATCTCATGTAACACTAAGTAATAAATAGCTTGTGATGTTTGTGGGGGATATATAGAAAAGAAACTTGCCCCCCCCAAAAATTTTTTTTTAAAACTAAGTATAATCTGGGGCGCCCGGGTGGCTCAGCCAGTTAAGCGTCTTGACTCTTGATTTCAGCTCAGGTCATGATCCTGGAGTCTCCGAATTGAGCCCCATGTCGGGCTCCCTGCTCAGTGGGGAGTGTGCTTCTCTTTCTCCCTCTGCTCTCCCCCTGCTCATGCTCTTTCGCTCACTCACTCTCTCAAATAAAAAATTTTTAAAAAATCTTAAAAAAAAAAATTTTAGAACTAGAAGGGATGTTAGAGATTATCTAGTCACATTTTAAATTTTACAATGGAAAAACTGAGACCCCTAAATTCCCTGTTCTATTCCTGCTCAGCAAAACTCAATTTTCTTAATACCTCAGATTTAAAAAGTGATTACCTACTGTATTTGTTTCTAAAATGCTTTTTCTATGAATACTGTTGTCATTTTCCTTGTGATATGTATCATATATATACATTATACATATCTACATATATATTCACAATATATATATACATTATTTATACATACGTAAAACTTCTACTTCTTGAGATGTGAGATTTTCACTGCCAGCTAACTTAATGGGAACCCTAAATGATGGGGAAAAAAATCCTCAAAATAGAAGTTTTACATATATAAAAATAATGTATATGTACATATGTCATATATATGTACAGTTACAAAATTTATATATGTACAATATATGTATCAGTCATTTTCATTTATATTTACTGATCATTTCCTTTATAATTTTTTTCAGTACTTAAAAACGTATAAGGTACTTCATCATACTCAACAATATATTTTGTAGTTTCATTAATATTTTCTGTGGTTAGAACTGAAAAATTTAAAAAAGTCTTTAAATTTTTTTTAGAATTTTAACATATTCAAGTTAATATCTAACCCTCTCATTTTTCGAAGTGCTAATAACATCTAATAATCCTTCCCTTCTCCAGTGATGATGCCTCTTTTATCATAGTAAATTTAATCAGGGTTTGTTTCTGATTACCTATTCTTGCCCTGGATCATCTTTAAAATGATTATACACTCCTAACAAATTTGATGGTGACTTCCAAAAACTATCATTTTTGATATTTCTCCTGCATCTAGCCACTTGACTCAACCTTTTTTTCATTTTCTAGGTAGAGCCTGTATTACCTACAAATAATTTATTTCTTTTTTTCTTTCCATTAATTCTCTTATTTAATATCTTAATTCACTAAACCATACTCCTAAAATAGCATAAAAAATAATAGGCAGGTTAACTTCTCCCATGGATTTTAATGGTAATATCACTAACCACATGGTTAAATTTGTTGGCTGTGGGTCTGAAATGCTTACCAAAGTAGGAAATTAACCGTATTTCTCTGCAAAGTTCTATTTATCAAAAAAGAATGGCTATTAAATTGTTTTATACATTTTCACTATTTAGGAAATCACATATTATCTAAACTATAGATTTAGCTATATTAATACATTTCCTAAGTTAGATTCCCGAGAGAAATCCTACCTGTCTGTGGGTATTATTCTTTTAATGTGCTGTTAAATTCAAGTTGCTATGATTATTTTTTAAAGTTAATTTATTTATTTTAAGTAATCTCTATATCCACCGTGGAGCTCAGACTCACAACCCCCAAGATCAAGAACTGCATGCTCTTCCAACTGAGCCAGCCAAGTGTGCCCCTAAAAACATTTTTTTTCAGGAGGTAATTCTTTCCTAACTTTTAAAATTTCTTCCTATTTAAGGATGCTTGGGTGGCTCAGTCAGTTAAGCATCTGACTCTTGGTTTTGGCTCAGGTCATGATCTCAGGGTCGAGAGACTGAGCTCTGTGTTGGGCTCCGTGCCCGTCACACAGTCTGCTGGAGGTTCTCTCCCACCCTCTCCCTCTGCTTCACCACCCGCGTGCATTCTCTCTCTAAAATAAATAAAAAACATTTGCCTTTAAAATTTCTTCCTCAATTTCAAAAAATTATTTGAGAGAGAGGGAGCTCATGCGTGCTCACAAGCAGGGGGAGGGGCAAAGGCAGAGGGAGAAGCAGACTCCCTGCTGAGCAAGGAGCCCGATGCCAATGCTGGGCTCGATCTTGACCTGAGCTGAAGGCAGAAGCCTAACTGACTGAGCCACCCAGGTGCCTCTCAAAAAAGTTCATTTAACAAAATTTTTGAATCTATTACATTTAATAGTGGTCTCCATTAAAAATATCATACTATAATGATTTCTTTCTGTATTTCACTATTTGTTTTTTCTTCTTATAAATTCACTTCGGGATGCTGCTGTTTTATCTTTTCTATGTTTCCATGTCCCTTAGTGCTATTCTTTTAAACATCTGAATTAGATGCCCATTTTATTCCCCCCCCTTCTTTTTTAAGATTTTATTTATTTATTTGACAGAGAGAGACAGCCAGCGAGACAGAGAACAAAAGCAGGGGGAGTGGGAGAGGAAGAAGCAGGCTCCCAGCAGAGGAGCCTGATGCGGGGCTCGATCCCAGGACTCCGGGATCACGCCCTGAGCCAAAGGCAAATGCTTAACGACTGAGCCACCCAGGCACCCCTATTTTTCCCTCTTTTTAAAAAGTAACAGTTTAAGGCAATGAACTTACTTATGGTGCAGCTCTAACTGCCATCCCTCAAGTTTTGATAGGCAATGATTTTACTTCTACAAAAAGAAACTCTTAATACAATTTTTGTAACTTTCTAGGCCCCAAAGAGTGTATCTGATTTCCCAAGTGATTGTTTTTTTGTTTAAGCACATCTTTTACTGAATTAAAATAAAACTGACATTGGGGCGCCTGGGTGGCACAGCCGTTGGGCGTCTGCCTTCGGCTCAGGGCGTGATCCCGGCGTTATGGGATCGAGCCCCACATCAGGGCTCCTCCGCTATGAGCCTGCTTCTTCCTCTCCCACTCCCCCTTCTTGTGTTCCCCCTCTCGCTGGCTATCTCTATCTCTGTCAAATAAATAAATAAAATCTTTAAAAAAAAATAAATAAATAAAAAAATAAAACTGACATTGAATTTTGACAATTGTATACACCCTAAAACTACCACCAAAGAAAGTACAGACCATTTCCATCATTTCCATCATCGAGTTCCCTTTACACTTTCCAGTCAACTCCCAGCCATACCCCACGATTTCCTTCACCACAACTTTTGCATGCTCTTGAACTTCATGTAAATGGAATTCTAGTCTGTCTTTGTATCTTTTCTGCTCAACCCAATATCTTAGTTATCTCTTCTTTTTTTAACCACCGAGCACTAATCTACTGTATGAAGATACGGCAGTTTGCTTACCCATGATCCTGCTGGTGAATACTGGGTGGTTTCCAGTTTTTGGATATTGTGAATAAGGCTGCTATAAACGTTTGTGTACAAATCTTTTTATAGGCATAACAAACTTAGAAATTTCTATATATACTGCAGGGCTTCAAAAACTGACAAATACGTTTTTGGTTTTTTGAATTCATATTTTTTTAGTAGTCTAGTATATCATCAGTTTCTTTACTAACATTCCAGAAAAGGCATTTTTGTCTTCTAGCTGGTTTAAGCAGAAAAGGAATTTATTAAACGTTATTAGGCAGCTCACAGAATCTCTGAGAGAGTCAGACGATAGGGCTTGAAAGCTATGTACCTAGGAACTATAATCAAATCATATGAGATAGTTCAGAGGTGTGATGATCCCAGCACTGCGGGGCACTAGAGAAACTGAGCACAGGCTACTTCCATGGCCAGGGCTTCAGGATAAAGCCATAAGCTCTGCAGGGCGCCTCCACACCTGCTGGCAAAATGGATTCTGTGCAGCACAGCCTAACTCACGCTGCTCTCCTGTGAATGCGCTGGCGGTGAGACCTAAGTCACATGCCCGCAAACATTCTCAATCCCAAGACGTATTTTCTTATAAATCAGTAAGTTTCCTTCTTCATTTGCAATTATGGTTTGTGACATTTTTCTGAGTTCTTTAGAAATCTGGCATCCCTTTATTCTTTCTCTCCGAATCTTGGGAACATTCCTCAAGGTTGTCCTCTGCTTTACTGTTTTTCTAATTGTACGTAAACTTCTGGAATTCTAAATTCTGCTCTCATGTTTTCAGTTTCCACACAATTCTACTTATTTCTCCCTAGTCTCTTTCCGCAATGCCTACACCACGCCCCCAAAGCAGTGTCTTCATATGTTACTGACAACATGAGGAGATACTTTAATTTTCTTTTGAACCTTATAAGTCTAAGAGAGGTGATGCTTCATTTTTTGTTGGATAGTCTCCTCTAACGCTGCACTGTTTTTTTCTTCATGGAGTTTTCTGCCTAATCTTTACTCATCCATGTACATTAGAGAGTCCTGAGACTGTCTTATATTGTCTCTTGTGGAGGGGGCAAAAGATATTTCTCAATATTAAAAATAAAGGAGGCCAAAGAAACACTATCTGAAAAATAAATGGGTAATTTGCCAGTAGCAACTGTTTACTGAAATTTCAAAGATATCCCCTCTCCTCCCACTGAAGACAGTTTCTGGGATGTTGTGAGGGTACATTAGCAAAAAGGCTTTTACTGTACATGCATACTGCTATTATTATAAAATGTCTCTAAACAGGATTTTTAATTTTTAAGAAGCATAAGGAACGGCTTCAGTTTAAAATGCCACAAATATTTTGAACTAAAATTATTAAATTTAGAAAATTCAAATCACCGAAGACTTTGCTTCCGTGCAAAGAATATCAAACCTACACACATCATTTGCCAGTGTGGCTATTTTACTTCAAGACAAAATTATGTAAGCAACTGAAATCCCACTTATAGTATTCAAGTACTTTCTCTTAACCCATCCTTCAACTTTTCTAGTGACTTATTCTTTTCAGATAATGCAGAAAACAGAAAAAAAAAAAGACCACTTACTCTATTCATCCTTCACTTTTTTTCATTACAGCAATTCCAAATACATTAAACAAAAAGAAAACTCTTTTATACGTGTAAGAGTATGTAAGAACTTGAAGGATCTCAAATGCAGTAAGATTTTTATTTTTATTAGGCTTCTCTGTGCTAATAATTACGGACCTGTGAACACTAACTTCGCATTTTTACTTTTGAACTAAATTTCAAAAAGCAGTAAAGCAAGCAACTGCCTTTTTTATAATGACAGAGGTAAGAGAACATCAGTTGCCTTTTGAATAAATACTGAGAATATCAACACAGTGGCAGAGAGTGAATTATAATTCTACTTAATGTTAATAATCTGGTACACTGGGGTGGCAAAACTTTTGGCTATGGAGTATTAAAAAATTAACTTCTATTATGCCAATAAAATGATGGACTTAGAAACAAATGAATGTTTCTTCTACAGCTTATCATACATCTTTTATCTTTAGAGAAAAAATTCTTTCAACTATTTTCATAGTCCTAAATCACTTCCAATTCTTTCACAAATTTATATGTATCAAGACTCACTTGGTATTTGCATGCTGCTCTTTCATATAGCAAGACTTTGCAAATATTTTTCCATGGCAAATCAATTTCCCTGGCATTTCTGTACACTGCAATGGCTATTCATATGCATTATCATATGCTTAGTCTAAAACCATGCCAGCTTTTTAAGAAACTGAATAGATCTAAAATAATCTCATAAATTCCTTCAACTTATTAAAAATATTTCCTGCGATTTTCCTAAATATAAGCATTAGTGGAGAACATTTTGAGTTTATCTACTATAGTTAGTTTCAACTAGTATTTTTCAACATGAGATGGGTCTCATTCTGCCATCTTCCTCCAAGGACAATACTTTCTCCTCCTGATTGGCCTTGACTCCCTAACTCCTCTTCCATATGGTCACAATCTTACCTCCTCTGACCTCAATATCCATTCTCTAGAGTGGAGGGCAGAACATTCTCCTAAGATAAAACACAGAAAACTAATCACCTTCACCTCTTTCATCAAACTTTACTAACCAGGTGAACCGAATGGTGTGCAGAGTACTAAGGGGATTGTGTTTTCCAAGGCATGTGAAGACTAGGTTTCCAACAATTCCCCCGAAATTTTTAATCTTATTAATGAAGAAAGCAGTAAAACATCAGATAATTCTTTCTTGGGCAGAAAACACAGGGTGGTATAAATAAAAATGTAACCCAAACCACAAAATAATATCAAAAAACCTAAGTGACAAGGCAGATTCCACTAAATACAGCTGGCCATACTTCTAATGGGAAATGAAATATTTTTAAAAAGCTTGCCATTGGAAGAATGTTATCTTCGTCACAAACACACCGACCCTCCCACCCTCTGATTTCTTATCCCCAGTGGAAAAAGTCCATGCATGAGAATGATTGCTTTTTTCTGGTTCTAAAGGTAAAGACGACTGTGGTTACGCACTGTTATGACCATATATCAAATGCTGTTGAACCTAGATTTATGGCTATAGACTGTGGTTGTGCATATCTTTTCAAAAAGATAGCAATTCCTATACCAGATATTGGATTATCTCAAAAGAACTAAGTACTTACGAGCTGCTTTGATCTGTCTCTGTGTAGCTTTGTATCTTACATGGCCAAGTCCAAGTACTGCATAATGATCTTGGTTCTGATAAAGACACAAAAGTGAGTCAAGTGTGAAACAGAGCAATATATCTTATCCCTTGCGCTGGTACCCTAAAATAGTGCTTCCCATAATAGGAGTCCAGTGAGACGTTGCATATAAAATGGATTCTGTAGTAAGTCTGGGGAAATGTGGACTGTGATATAGCCTTCATGATTTATATGCACATAAACCTAATAAAGGCTCTGAGAAGTCCTGCAATTAAAAAAAAATACACAAACCTGCAAAACCCAGCATTTTCCAAACTTACTTGACCACGGAGCCCATTTTTCTCTTAATACCTACTAATATCTTATGGCCATCCTTAAATCAGGGTATAGCCAGGAAGATTTCAGAACAGAGGGAAGCATTATCACAGTCCCACAGGGTTGGGGCAGGGCAATGATAGAACCAGGAGTCATATTAAGCAAAGAAGGTAGGTTGCATGGAAATTTTGAGAAACTGAGGGATGAGGCTTCTCTGGAGAGGAAATACCTGCTTTTGTTTCTGCTTTGGTTAACATCCTTGTGAATTTACAAGCTGAAGTAGCAACTGAAGTCTCCCTACAGAACTCAAAGGCTGTATCTAGTATTGGAGAAGTGAATGGTGAGGAAAGGGAGTTGAGGGCATGTAACATGGGAAAAAGTCAAGCAGGGCTGACTCATTTCCCTTTAAATTCAGGACTGCAAAGTTCGTGTGAATGGGCTCCTTCACTACGCCTGGCAATCATACTTTGTTCCAGCTGATTTACCTTACTACTCTCTAAGGTTACTCTTTCTCTAGTCTCTCCATCTCACAGATCCTTCTCTACCCTCTTATCAACAGCCCTGCCTCCTGCTTAACTAAAAAATGTAAATTATCCTACTCAAATTCCTACTCAATCCTTCTACCACCCTACTGGCATCCATATACCTTTCCCTTTCCCTCCATTCACAACTGAAAAAGCCTGTCTTACCAAGAGAAACTACACCATCCTTCTTCTTGGTTCTGAGCCCTGTCTTCTCTAAGTCTCCTCAAAATACTAGCATCTTTCAGTTATCTCCTAAATTTCAACTGGTTTATCTTCATCCATATAAAAACATACTCTGTCAGCTCTCACCTCCCCCCTTTTTAAAGATTTTATTGATTTATCTGAGAGAGAGAAAGATAGTGCGTGCGCAAAAGCTGAGGGGAGAGGCAGAAGAAGCAGGCTCCCCCGTGATCAGGGAGCCTGACTTGGGGCTCGATCCCAGGACCCTGGCATCACAACCTGACCTGAAGGCAGATGCTTAACTGACTGAACCATCCAGGTGCCCCTGTTAGCTCTTATCCTAAAAATACTTCCAAGATCCCCTTTCCAGTTACCGCTCTATCTCCCATTTTTCTGCTGTTCATCAAGTTAAACTTGTTGAAAAAGTCACCCACACATTTACCTCCTTTAGCATTCATTTTTTTTTTATTTTTTTTTTTTATTTTTTTTTAAAGAAAGTTAAACTTGTTGAAAAAGTCACCCACACATTTACCTCCTTTAGCATTCATTTTTTTTTTTTTAAGCATTCATATTCAAACCACTCACTCCACTTTGGTTCTGCTCCATCCACTCCCACCCCAGGTGCAATGAGGCTGCTCTCTTCAGTAAGAATTTCCAGGTGCCAAGTCCAAGATCACTGATCTGCCCTCACTTGACTTCAGCTCCCAGTGGCAGCACAGCTGACTCCTTTCTTGAAATATCACCTTCCTTTAGTGTTTCGTGCATTCATTCTTTTCATCCCACCTGCCAGTACCTTTTTTCAGCCACTTCTACTGACTTCTCTAGGACCTGCAAAGCTCAGTTCTGGGGTTTCTCTGGTTTCTATATTTGGTCCTGGGTGACGTGAGCCAATGCCAGGGCTAGAATATAGTTAGTACCCTGTATATGCTTATGACTCCCCAGTTCACTTGAGCACAGACCTCTCCTCTGAGCCCAACACATGGAGCACCTCCACCTCTTGCTTGCTATTCCCAGCCTGTCAGTCTCTACCTTAGTCACTTATTTCCAAATCCAAGACTGGTGTTGCAGTTCCCTGCAGACAGCAAGCCCTTTCTCTTCACGTGCTGTTTGTTCTCCCCACCTTGCACATTCTCCACTCTTCACCTTCTCATCCTTCAGTCTCAGCCTAAATGTTATCACCTTATTTAAAAGAGACAACCTTCTCTGCCCATCTCTGCTCCTTCGTTTCCCCTAAAGTACTTACAAATTGTTATTGCTCCCTACTCTCCAGTGGCTGTCTAGTGACTCCTGCTCCTTAACCTCCTCGCCTCTCCCTGCTCCACGCTGCTCCACGCATTTGCCTTCTTCAGTTCCTGGCACACTTTGAACTTCTTTCTGCCCCCACACAAGCTCTCTGCCTGGAATGCCATTCTCCCTGATCTCTGCGTGTCATTCAGGTTTTATCTTAAATGTCAACTCCACAGGCCTTCCCTGCCCACTCAGCCTAAAGCAGTCATCTGGACACTCTATCACAGGACCCTGTTGTACTTCTTTGCCCAGCACCTGGTGACCATGTCCTTGACTGTTTACTTCTTGTCTGTCTCGTCACTGGAATAGAAACTATGTGGGAGCAGTGATACTGTCTTGTTCGGCAGACTCCTCAGCCCCCAGAACAGCATCTGACACGAAGCAGATGCTTGATCACTGCTTGTTGAAAGAAACAATTAACTAAACCAAGGTATGAACCCTGCTACCTTGTTCTGATGTCACCTACTCTTTTCTATATCAAAGACCTCCATCTTTCTTCCTTTTCTCTCTTGTAGACCTCAATGGTCCCCAATTCTATCTTCTCCTGACCCAGCCTTTCTCTCGTTAGTATTTTCTCTACAGCCCAGCTTCGCCTCCTAATTACTCAACCGATCTGTAACCACTTGCCCTCCCAACCACTCACTAGAACTGCTTTCAATGTGGTCACCTACCCTTCGGGTGCCATACCCTGTGGCTTTTATTATTATTCATGTTATGTGACTGACCTCTCCAAAGCAGTGACACAGGTAACTGTTTTGTCCTTCTTGAGACTTCTTCCTTTCCTAGTTTCCAGAAGAGTCTAGTGCCTGATGTTTAATAAACCTTAGTTGAACAAATGTCTCTTGTTTTTTTCTACCTCTTTCACTCTTCTTAGTATCATTTGCTGCTTCTCCTCCTCTGCCCACCCCTTACTCAGGCTCAACATTCGGTCCTTTTCTTTTAAAATTGATCATGACAGTGTGTGAATCAGCTAACATTCTGAGTGCTTATTTACTTTTCTAAGTGCTTTACACGTACACTTGATCTCATTTAACCCTCACAAGCTAGGAGACAGGAACTCATTATCTACTACCTGTTTAGTATTTATCACATGTCAAGCACTAGGTTAAGTGCTTTATACGCATCATTGCATTAATCCTCACTATACTCCTTTGAGCTGTTAGCAATCTCACTGCATGAAACAGACGTGTCAAGTAACTTTCCCAAGGTCCCAGCGCACTAAATGGGCAGAACCAGATTTGAATTCTGGCACTCTAATTCCACGGTATACATATTTATTATACTAGTGCCTACTTAAGCTTTATGTGATACCTATTTGTCAATATTCTTCTCCTCGGCTGATTATCACTCAACTCCCCCAGGTTCAACTACCACCTACAACTTGCCAATGACTTGCAAATGTTCTTGGCTTTATCCTCCTTTCAGAGCGACAGACCAATTTCTAACCATTTACTAGAAGACTTCATCAGTATGTTACTGGAACCTCAATTTTGACATTGCCAAACTTGAACACAAACACCACATTCCCCACAAACTTCCTTATTCCTGCATCCCAGTGTTGGTGACTGATGTCACACTCCAGCAGGTCATTCAAGCTGGAATGCTCAGAGGTCTTCTGAGTACATCTCCTTCTCTTGTACCACACGGTCAAGGTCATCAAGCTCTATCAAGTCTACCTCCAAAAAAAGCACATGTTCCCTCTTCCTCAAAACCCAGCCATAAATTTAGCTCAAGTATGCATCTGCAGGCTTGGATTATTGCGCTAGCCCTGTAACAGCAAACTATTCACTTCCCTTCCAGTCCTGCCCTCCCTTTTCAAGCAATTTTCTGTACTCCCAGGAGAATTACTTTGCTAAAATTAGCTTAGAAACTTTTGATGACTTCCTACTGCCCTGAAAATAAAATCTTAGTTCCTTCCTTAGCATGACATAAAAAGGACACTACAACAGAATTTGGTCTAGAGACTTGTTTCAGGATTAATTTCTCACCACCACCCTTTAAGTACCCTACCCACTCTACTTTTCATTAATCCCTGAAGAGGTGGTATACATTCTTTACTCCTTTGTGTCTTTGCAGATCTACTCCTTCTGCCCAGAACACCTTTTCTCCCTTCTCTGCTTCAAAAACTGCCACTGATCCTTTTAAGTCCAGCTCAAACATGTTTTCTGTGAAAAATTCCTGGATTTTTCCATCAGAGACAGTATCCTATGACCAGTGCTATCCCACTCAGCTTAACAATAAACAGGTGCTCAATTATGGTTCTCGTTGAAGCACCTTGAAACATGGCTCACTGATGGAAAACTCACGGGAAACTGCCTATGCCTTTCAAAGCATCTGACTGAACAAAAGATTCAGATATTAAATACCTTCCAGTCTTTGGGATCAAGTGTTTTCAACATGGGAAACTCTTCCAACTGCAATTCTTCATCTTCTGATTCTTCTGATAATTCTTTCTTATCCTCCAGTTCCTGAAAAGAGGCAGAAGCATTTCTGTTTCTCCTCTTAACAAAAGCTTCAAACCATCTTCCCACAGGTTCAACTTGACAGAGTGTTGAGGCTGTGATTGAAAGTGTTAAGAGAGGCTTCAATGTATTGCATGGAATAAATCTGTTTCAAGGCAATATGAGATCAAAACAGCACCAGAATATAATTTTAAAACCATCAACTAAAGAAATAATTGCAGTACAGGGATACCTGGGAGATAGTGCAGGTTTGGTTCCAGACCACCACAATAATGCAAATACTGCAAAAAAGTGAATCAAATATATTTTTCGGTTTCCCAGTACGTATAAAGGCTAGGTTTACAGTATGCTGTAGTCTATTAAGAGTCCAACAGTACCATGTCTTAAAAAACCATGTGTATACCTTAATTTTAAAATATTTTATTGCTAAAAAATGGTAACCATCATCTGAGCCGTCAGCGAGTCAATCACATCATAGATCACCATAAGAATAGTGACAAAGTTTGAAATACTGTATTACCAAAATGTGACAGAGACACAGAGAAAACAAATACTGTTGGAAAAGTTGTCCTGAAAGACTTCCTCAACACAGGGTTGCCACAAACCTTCAGTTTTAAGAAATGCACTATCACCAAAGCACAATAAAGTCAAGTGCCATAAAACAAGGTATGCCTGCATTCCAGTTAACATGAGGGTTAGCAATAATCATTTCCTAGTATTTACAGAGTATTCAATCAACCTCTTCCAGTTATCTGATAAAATATTCAGCAAAACTTTTCTGAGAATATGAGAGGAAGGTGGGGAACAGGGAGAAATGTTGCCAACTGCTTTCCTTTTAGACCAATAATTGCAATAAAATAAATGATCAACTGTCATAAAAAACTAATCTCATCAAAAAAATTTTTTTCTAAAAACAAGTCAAAGTATCTTAATTAAAACCTTGAAATCAGATAGCTTTTAAAAATTTTAAGAATTCACTAGCAATGATTTGTTCTGGAAGACAATTTTCCAAGCAGCTAATGAGGATTTACTGACCACGGCTATGCTTTAGTGAAACAAGCTCTAGATCTGAAATCAGAAGCTCTGGGTTTAGTCTAGGTCTGACAATTAGTGACTATGTGAAATGAGAGATGTCTTCAACTGTAAAATGGGAACAATATCTATCTTCTATGGTTTCCCTGGAAGACTGAATGACAAACCACATTTTGAAACCACTCTGAAAACCACAAACTGTTGTATCAAAGTAAGGCTTTATCATCATTCCTGAGAAGCAGGAATAAATCACTGTATATCTGTATATTAACAATTCCAGAAAGGCAATGAGTAAGGAAAAAAAACTGAACACTTTAATTTTAATTTCATGGTCCATATGAATGCAAAAAGCTTTACTTTGCACAGCAATAAGTAACTCAAATATAAGTCGTTCCATGTACCTAATGGCCACAATTTTCTAAAAATAACTGATTTTTCATGCTTTAGTTGGTTTGGGAAATTCAGCTCTCCTGTACCATATACAGGAGAGGATTCAAACACTATGCTCAGGAAGTACTAGCTGTGTTGTAGGGGCGCAGCTTTGAAGAACACCACCTTTCAAGCCTTTTCCTTTAGGTGTTAAGATTACACAGAGACTTCCGTGAGCAGAACGCAACATGTGCCCCGAGATATGCTCAAAATCATCCGACAACTGTCTCTGTAAGTGGCACTGGTAATTAATGTGGATCGCTGAAACCGGAGACTAGGTTTACGGCTGTCCTGGGCTATACATTGAAGAAACTACAGCAGCAGTTCAACTCTCACTTAATGACTCTTTTTAAAAAGTCTGTCTACACAAATCTTATTAGCAGCAGTACCGGCAAGGATCTTTTCATACTAAGTATGAGTATAAGGAGCAGTGTCTGAGTTCTGACATTAAAAAAAAGCCGAAGCAAAAGCAAAGCGGGAGAATGGTGTTTAACAGAACACCAGCAACAAGGCTTTGTACAACCCGAGGCACGTGGGAACTCGCTGCGGGCACTCTTGCCCTAGGCAAGGAAATGCTTACAAGAGCCTTCTTAGGGTACTAGAGGGTTCGGTCCCGAACTGCTCCTCCCGATCCATGAGTCAGCAGCCGGGAGAGGAGGAAGAAACTGTAGGAGGCGAAAGAAGATGCCCCCTCCCTCCTTCCTTTCAGTCTGGGCAAAGATTACTGGATAGCCTGGAGCAAAAAGGCAACGGCATCAGGGGCCCACACGTCCGGGGGCTAGTCTCCAAGGACAAGGACAGAGCGATTTCGCGGTCGCGCAGGTGGAGAACTGAGGCAAGGGCGGCTAAGGCGGGACGGAGCCGGGGTTGAGTGGGCACGTACCAGAGGTCAGAGCGTGGGTGATGGCGGTGCCCTGGCCGTCCGCAGCGCTCGGCAGGAGTAGCATGATGGCGCCGGGACCAGACCCGCGGGCGCAGCGGTTCGCGTCCCGGGTGGAGGGCACTTAGCGTCCCCTCCAGCTCTACCTCTCGGTCCGAGCCTCGCGCCTTGGCTCTACGACGCCCAGGAACCGGCGCATGGAGACGACCAATAACTACTTCCGGGATGAATCTTTCGCGGTGCGGAGGCCAATTCCACCCCCACACACCGCGCCAACGTGTGCGGCAGCCTAGTTCCGTTCTGACTCAGATCCGGTTGGGGACCGACTCTCACAAAAGAAAGGTTCCTAGACTCCTCAGTTCCCCGGCGAAAAGGATTGTTTTCCTCCACCAGGTGCTGCTACACGTGGAGCATAATTTTCCGAAGCAGCTGTTTCAATGTTCTTTTTATTTTTAAATCACTACTAGCCCGAGCCTAACCGCAGGTTTTTCCAGTAGCTCTACTGGTATAAATAAAAAATGAAAAGATATGTACGAATAAATATGAGAATAATTATTATAGTCTATATATATCTCTATAATTTTGTACAGAGATTTGTAATATATTTGCGTTTACGTAAATAATAGTGTCAACTAATATTTGTTGCGATATTACTAATTTACCTGTGTTGTCTCATTTAATCCTCATAACATTTGGAGAAGACCACGTCCTCAGTGTTAAGATTGTTTGTATTCCAAGGCCAGTAATCTCTTTACCCTGCTCTAAAAATGAAGTTCCCGCCCCCCCAAAATATTTACAATTATAGGATTTTGGAATTTAGTTGTTTAATGCTTAATAAAGTCAACTGTAATCCTACTATGATTCCTTCTAGGACTGAGGTCAAACGGAAAAACTAGCAAAAGGAAACCGGTGGATGAACATTCACCGCTGTCCCCCACCCGCTCCAGCCGGGCAGCAGTATCTCGAATAGGTTGAGCAAAATGAAAGACTTGATGAGTTAAAGAGCACCAGAAGTTAGAGAATTATTCTCTATGAATTACATTTTCACTGTTAAATAAGTTGAATGGGCCTCCCATCTACCACATGACAAAACTGTCACTTCAAAATTGACATTTCAAAAAGTTAATTATCTCCCCCTAAATTACTCTTCCTGATCCCTTTATTAATGCAATCACTTGTTAAGACAGGCTTTAAGGTTCAAAGTAACCTGAATCCACTTTCTTAATTTTTTCTCACCCTACCCCATCCATTCTTACAATTACCTCTAAGGTCATATGGCTGGTGTGTGTGTTTGTTTTTATTGTGGTAAAATACACATAACATGAAATTCACAACCTAACCATTTTTTAAGTGCACAGTTTAGTAGTGTTAAATATTCATTTTGTTTTGTTTTTACAATACTTTTTAAAAATTTTTATTTATTTATTTGAGAGCGAGAGAGAACCAGGGAGGTGGGGCAGAGGGAGAGGGAGAAGCAGGCTCCCCACTGAGCAGGGAGGGCCCTTGCGGGGACTGGATTCCAATTCTGTGACCTGAGCTGAAGGAAGATGCTCAACTGACTGAGCCACCCAGGTGCCCCATTCATTTTGTTGCACAACCAATTGTCAAAACTCTTTTCATCTTGCAAAACTGAAACTCTATTCCCATTAAATAGCAACTCCCCAGTTCTGCCTCCCCGTAGGCTCTGGCAACCACCATTCTAATTTCTGCTATGAACATGGATACATAAATTATTTTTTTGAGACCCAGCTTTTGATTCTTTTGAGTATATCCAGAACTGAAATTGCTGGATCATATGATAATTATATTTTTATTTTTTTTAGGAACTGCCATACTATTTTCCATAGTTACATCATTTTACATTCTCACCAACAGTACGGAAGGTTTTCTTTCTTCTTCATGTTCTCACCAACACTCTTCTTTCTCCTCACCCCCTTTTTTTTGATAGTAGCCATTCTAATGGGTGTAAGGCAGTATCTCCTGGTTTTGATTTGCATTTCCCCAATGACTAGTGTTGTTGAGCATCTTTTTCCTGTGCTTGCTGGCCATTTGTACATTTTCTTTGGAGAGATGTCTATTCAAATCCATTGCCCATCTTTTTTTCCAAGATTTTATTTACTTATTTATTTGAGAGAGCCAGTTGGGGGAGGAGCATCAGGAGAGATACAAGCGGACTCCAAGCTGAGTGCAGAGCCTAAGCGGGGTTCCAGGCGGGGCTCGATCGCAGGACCCTGAGATCCTGAACTGAGCCAAAATCAAGAGTCAGACGTCTGCTCAACCAACTTAGCCACCCAGGTGCCCCCATAGCCCATTTTTAAAATGGGGCTGTTTTCCTCTTGAGTTGTAGTTCTTCATATATTCGAGATATTAATCCGTCATCGGATTATGACATGAAAATACTTTCTCCCACCCTGTAGGTTACGTTTCCACTTTATTGTCATGCTTCGGTGTAAAGAAGGGTCAGGCTTTTCATTTCTAAATTTACAGTTGTTTCCTAACTACTCACTTCTGTTCATCACCTAATTTCTTTCAAAACGTGCTCTTTTCGCCAACTCCCCCGTACTTGAAGATGGTTCCTACCACTCCTCTTCGGCAGGACGTTCAAAAATTGAAACTGTTTTCTCATCTCATGTAGACATTAGATTAACGGACAATTTCTATTTATCTCCACTCTGTATGTACATCCAGCTACTACTTACTGCGTATCTAATACGCCAGATACTTTGAAAACACTAATTACTGTCTCCACAATGCTGTGAGATAAACTAGGGAACAGAGTAAAGAAGTTACCCAAGAGGAGACTGAAGAAATGACAAAATAAGGACTTAAACTCAGCGACGTTGCCAGGGTGGGTCTCGGAATCTGTTGCTCAGGGAAACTCTCCCGGGTGAGGGGCCAGACCCCACCCACGTTTCGTTTCCCACGGGGAATTCTTCCCACTGCACGCAACTGCCAGGAGGACGCCAGCGCGTGTCCTCCGCGACTCTCTTCCGGTTCTCGTGCGCAGACTAAACGGGTCCGCAGAGCACGGCTTACTTCCGGCGAGGAAAGGAAAGAGCGGCACCACCGGAAGCGACAGAGGTGCTGTGTAATCACTAAGGGCGTTGAGGCACTCGGAGCTTCTAAAATGCCGGATTACCTCGGTGCCGATCAGCGGAAAACCAAAGAGGATGAGAAGGACGACAAGCCCATCCGAGGTCAGTTGACACAGGCAGGCGGTCCCGGCCGGGGCAGAACCAGACTTGGCTCCCGAGGGGAGGCTGGATTCCTTGCTCGCCGCTCGGCGCTGTGTCCCTTTTGTGCCCCTGGTGATTTAGTCGGGGACGGCAGCGCGTTTAGCCTGCCTGCCTTCTCTCTGCCCCTCGTGCTGCTCCAGGTTCTGTATTCGTCTCCCGCGATTGAAGTTTGTATTCATACTGAGCTGTCAGGTCGTGAGGAAGTCACGCACCCAGCTTGGCCTTGCAGGCCGTGAAAAGTGTCCCCGCCTGGCGGTACTTGGTCACCTGGATCCTCTTTCCTGTTCCTCCTCCCCCTCTAGTGGGACGGCTTGGTGCTCTCCCTGTGTAGCCGAGATCCTGAGACGTAGTTTTCTTTAAAAAAAACAAAAACAAAAACAAAACAACCCGAACATTCCTTTGGTTAATTTATTCGTGTGGTTCAAAACGCTAAAGGCATAAAAAAAGATACATTGAAAAGTGTGTCACCCTTGGTCCTGCCAGCCAGCCATTATCTACGGAGGCAACTAGTGTTGCCTTTTTGCGTTATCTTTCTAGACATTTTCTGTGCATAAACAAGCGTTTATTATTTTTACATAAATGTAGCATATTGTACCTCTTGCTTTTTTCCTGTCTTCATGTGTCTTAGGGATAAGTTCATATCATTATATGAAGGGTCAGTGCTTTCTGCCTGTCTCTGCATCTGAGTAGTATCCCCCTTTATTGGGGAAGCCGTAGTATATATAATTAATCCTTATTGATGCGCATTAAGATTTCTTCCAATCTGATGGCCATTCTAGGACAACGAATAACCTTGTTCATATAACTTTTATCCCAGGCACAAACACAAGCTGTAGGGTAAATTTTAGAAATGGAGTTGTAATTTTGATAATGCTAAATTACTCTCTGTAGAGACTACTACTTGACACTTCTACCCACAGTGCCGGAGATAATGCACACCTAGCTCACCTTCCCCTTTTAATCTCATCTTTATGCTATTTTCTTCTTTTGTTCCTTACAGACCATTTAAAAAATATTCTTGCATTGTTTTTTTTTTTCCTTTCTTTGCTCTTACTCATCCCTTCCTAAACAACTTCAACCTCTCCTAGCACTGTTTTCTTCTCCATTTCCACTTCCCTGCCAAAGAAAGAACTTGTCTACTTTAAATCCCATACTCTGCTCTTTGCTTTGGAAGTGTTTTAGGATACTGCAGACCTCAGAGCTACTCAGGCACCTGGTGGAAAACTTAGTCACAGAGACTTAACATTTCATCCATGTATTTCTCTGGGTAGGTTATCATTCTGTAAATGTATTAATAAACTTATCCCTTGCATATAGTTATGACTGATGTATAAGAATTTTATGTGCTGCTTCATCCATTTCTTATTTGGCAACATTGTGAGGGTAAAATGAGTGTTATCTCTGTTTCTCAGATGACAGAACTGATGCTTAGAAAAGTGGTTTTTCCAACATTACTTCACAAGTGCATGCCTTGCTGGGACTTTGCTAGTGCCCAGGTTGTTCTGACCCTCAGACTGTTCTTTGGGCTCGCTGTTCTTTTTGTGTCACAGCACTTTGAAACTCTTCAGCATATATGTTACACAGTTGGTAAAGATCCGCCTTCACCCAATTAGATAAAAGTTCCTTAAGTCCAGGAACTTTTTTTTGGTTGTATTTATATCATTACAACTTTGCATAATTTTTCTCACTCAATTAATGCAATCTAAATTGAACAGAATTGTTAGTTCTAGTTTCCTCTTTTTGAATCTATTATTTTTCTTATTTTAGCTCTGGATGAGGGGGATATTGCCTTGCTGAAAACTTACGTAAGTCCTTTCAGTGTCTACCAAATACAGATGTTTTATTTTGAAATAAGAACTATTGTTGGTATTATCCTTTCAAAATAGTTAGAAGAGGATGTCTAGCAGTTTATAGTAATCCTCACTGAAAAAAGTTACACACCACAGTTTCTCTCTAGATTAGATTGGAGAGTAAATATTCAGCATGTCAAAGTTTGTACATTTTTTTAATACTATTTGTAATTAAGGGTGGTACTATATTGAAAGATACTTGAAATAGCTTACACAAATGTACTATATTTAAAATGTATGTAACTGAATTAGATCTGAAATGGAAAGTTTTAATTCATAGAAAGGGGCTTGTAGTTTTGGTTAATTTGGTTAAATGGAAAAATGATTTTCATTTGTTAGCTTCCATAATGGTGTGTTGTTTGGGGGAAAATACTGGTTCAGGAATACTTCGGAAAGATACGCTCTCTCTCTACTTCCTTCACAAGCTTTGGGTCAATAATAGCTATTAAGATTGTAACTTAAAAATTTCTGTCTGCAGCTTAATAGATTGTGGATATCTTAATGTTCTAATTAAAGTGATCTTTATCTCCTAGGGTCAAAGCACTTACTCTAGGCAGATAAAGCAGGTTGAAGATGACATTCAACAACTTCTTAAGAAAATTAATGAGCTCACTGGTATTTATTTCTTTATTCTTGTCTCCTCTCTTTAAATGTCATGTGTTAATTATATCAAAATAGTTTAACTACAAAACTTACTGTTTCTTGAATTACAGATTAAAAAAATTATTGTCCTCTTATCTAGAGATCTAAGAAATTAGATCTCCTTTAATAATCTTTCACTACCTTTTACAACCAAGTTCAGTACTTACACAGTTAAGCAACATCATCCTTTAAGCAAATGTTCTGTTGGTCAGAGCCAAGTTCAGTAAACTCAAACAAGTAAAAATTTCTTAGCAAATAAAAATATGGTCTCCCATGGTATTGCTTGAAGTTAGTGGGCTATTGCCTAGTAGTTGGAAACTTTTCTTCTCAGTAACTTGAGTGGTGAAGTTTTATAGTATTTGACATGCAGAAATTTGTGAAATATGGTGAATTTTGGCTGTGACTACTTTAGGGCAGCAGTTTTCAAAGGGGGTGATTTTGCCCCAATGCCCCCCTTCCCCCAGGACATTTGGCAGTGGCTAGAGATACTCTTGATGCTCATGACTTGTGGGGGAGGTGGTGCTGGTGGCATCTAGTGGCTAGCGGCCAGGGATGTTGCCTACTACACGAAAACTCACAGGACACCCCCCACAACAAATTATTCCGTCCAGAATGTCGGTAGTGCTGAGGTTGAGAACTCTTGCTTGCAGGTGATGCATTACATTTCAGTGAGTTTTGTTATCTTTCTTTATGTAGGTATTAAAGAATCTGATACTGGCCTGGCCCCACCAGCGCTCTGGGATTTGGCTGCAGATAAGCAGACACTGCAGAGTGAACAGCCTTTGCAGGTTGCGAGGTATGTGTAGCACTCTGGAAATTTGTTTTTATTTGTACTCTTAAGTACTTTTTAGGATCTAGGGCATACACGGTAGTTCATAAAAATTTTTTATTCCTAATTTGAAGTAAAAAAGCTTTGTACAGAAGTATCTGGGATTAAATTTTATGCCTTCAACAATTATTCAAGTAGATGAAAACATAACATATAAAAGATTCAGAAGATTCAAATGGTACAAAAAAGATCAGATGAAAATAGGAGAACTTCCCTTCGCATCTTTGCTGTCCCATTGCCCCTTCTCAGCTGTAACTGAAAATAGTTCGGTCCTCTTAGCCCTCTTGTGTATTTTCATATACATATTTGCATGCAAAGAAACATATCCTGATTCTTTTTTAGTACTTCTTTCTTTCTCTTGTTTTTAAAAATTACTAATATTCCATAGATTTTGGTTTATTTACAATTTCGTTAGTGGACATGGTGCTACACTGAACATTCATGTTAAATATTTCTCTGTGTGCGTACACTTCGGTAGTGTAGCTTACTAGCAGTGGAATTGGGAGGTCAAAGGCATTTACGGTTTTGAAGACCTGGAAAAAGGTGGTTTGGCCCGTTTATACTCCTTAATACGAGGTTTTGAGGCAAATACCTGTTTGCCTGATCAATATAAGATATGTGATCATCTGTTTTTATACTTTTACCATTTATGGAGAAAAAAATCTCATTTTAATTTGCATTATGCTGATTACTTTTATGACAGCTTATTATACTTACTAAACATTTGTATTTTCTGTGTCCGGTCATGTTTTGTTCTATTGCGTTTTTGTGAATTTTTAGGAGCACTTTCTATATTGTACATATTAATCTTCAATATGCTACAAATATTTTTTCCCATTCTGTCACTTGACTTTTAACTTCTTGGTACCTTTTGTTGTAGTAAGGTTTAACATTTTTAGGAGGTTAATAAAATACATAAATATTTTCACTATACCTTTTGGGTTTGATTGTTGCTCAAGAAGGCTTATTAGCTCAATCCAAGATTATATTCTCCTGTGTTTTATTCTAATCATTGAAAATTTTGTTTCAGTTTTACCTCTGTACTGTAGCTAAAGGTTATTTTTCCTTTCCTCTTTTCCTTCCTCCCTCACTCCTTTTTTTCTGTCTTTCCTTCTTTTCATTTATTGATTTATTTTTCAGTGTTATCATGATTTTAAAGAGTTAAATAGTTCTAGGACAATAGTTGTCTTTCCCAATTCCTCATCCCTAGAGACACCTATTTTCAAAATTTTTAACTGGTTACTTGGTTACTACCTTCATGATCCTTATGGACACAATTCTTGTAGACTGTGGATTGCATCTTCTTGTTTTTTAGTTTTAGGTATTATCTTTTGGCTTGAGGATTTTGTTTTGTTTCCTCTTCCTTCATCCCCAGAACATACCTTTCCTATCTCTATATCCTCCTGATGTAATTACATTAAAATTTTGGTTAGATCAGTAGTCATTGTTTTCGTAACTGTGGTAAGTAATGCTACTCACAAAGAGGCAAGTAGTAAACTGTGATTACTTTTTCTTTCTTGTACTGTTTTTTGTTTTCCTTGTCATAATTGTCTTGTTTTCTCATTTGCCCAGTTTTCTGCGTATAGAAAAACTCAACCTTCCAGTTTTTCCTGATTGTCTAAATTGCTTTTTGGATGCTTTAGGTCCGTCAGGTTTTTTCTCACGTATACCTCAGGTGCATTGCCTGTGCCTCGGGTTCTCTCAGGTCCATTCTCCTGAAGTCTTTCCCAGCACTTGCCCACCTGCTTCAGTTTGCACCGTGGCCTTTTGTACCTGCTAAATCACAACGATCCCATGACCTCTGACCCTGGAGGTTCCCTTTGCCCCTCTCCTGTTGCTTGTGTACCATGAGTTTCTCTTGTTGGTTTCCTTACACCTGCATTAGGTAGGCTTTATTCTCTGGTAGCTTCCTGAAAGAAGTGAGCTGGGAGGCAATATTTTGAGACCACATTATGTCTGAAAATGTCTTGGTATAAATAGTTCCTTCAGAATTTTGAAGGCATCGTTCCATGGTCCTCCACCTCCCGGGGTTGTTGGTCTGAAGCTGTTGATTCCCAGTCCTGTATCTGTGACCTGTTTTTCATCTGGAAGTTGTAGGGTCGCCTTGTTCTCACGATTCTGAGATTTCATGAATGACATGCCTCAGTATCCATGGTGCTGGGCTCTCATGGCCTTCACTGTGGCATTTTTTCTTGAAATGATTTGTTAATAATTTCTGTTTTCTTGGTCCTCTGTTCCAGGCTTGTATTATTTGGATCTTGGGCCTCCTGGATATTTCTGCTAATATGTTAATCTTTCCTGTGTGGGGTTTTTTTGTTTTGTTTTGTTTTGTCTTTTTGCTCTACTTTTTGTGAGATTTTCTTAACATTAAGTCCTTTTATTTTTTTCCTCCCTGTTTCTCTTTTCAAGGCTTTAATTTCTAAGAGCTCTTTAGTCTTTAAATATATGTGTTTTGTTGTTTTTTTGAATGTCCTCTATTTTTGAATCATGGTTTTAATATGTTTTCATCTCTAAGGAAATTAACGATAACTGCAGGGTTTCTACTTCATACATACCCTTGCTTGTTGGGTGTCCATCTTTTATGCTAGATGTCTGGTAATCATACTTTGGTTTTAGTTGGAGACTTAAGAGCTGAGAGAAACTCAGCTTCATTCTGGAAGTTGACATCCTTACATAGATATACTTTCTCAGCTTTGGATTAGAAAAATCCTTATTTGTGCAGACAGTGTTGACACGGTTTGTCAGAGAAAGTAGTGATAGGTATTTTCTATATATGTAATCCTCCCTGGTGGACCTTAGCCGGTAACAGAAAACAGAGTCCTGTCACACAGTTAACGCTGAGGGGACAAAGCATTCTTTGTTTTTTTTTGTTGTTTTTTTAAAAGATTTTATTTATTTGACAGAGAGTGAGAAAGCACAAGCAGGGGGAGTGGTATAGGGAGAGGGAGAAGCAGGCCCTGTGCTGAGCAGGGAGCCCTATGCAGGGCTGGATCCCAGAACCCTGGGATCATGACCTGAGCCGAAGGCAGATGCTTAACGGACTGAGCCACCCACGTGCCCTGTGGACAAAGCATTCTTGAGCTTACTTTGGGCTCTACATTTATGTACACGCCAGACTATTTTGTATTTCCCCGTATTATTGGTACAGCTTATGACATGGATTCTTTCTAAAGTGAGTTCTGTTTTTTTGTTTTTCTTCCATAAACAGAAGAGGAAAGGCAGTAGACTGCTTTTTACTATGATGTACATGGTATTACAAATTTGCCTTCACCATGTCACAAAGAAAAAGAATACATTTGAGTTAAAAATAGCAACAATGATAAACATGGATTTGAAGTGTAAACTCAGGAAAGAATGAAAACACATTTAGTACTTAACTTGATGTAAGACAAGATGACCATCTTCCTAAAGGGAAAATAAAATGGAGAGTAACTTAAGATATAGAGGAGTATCACTAATAAAGGAATGTAAGAAAATCAAGAAATTGGGGCACCTGGGTGGCTCAGTCGGTTAAATGTCTGCCTTCGGCTCAGGTCCTGATCCTAAGGTCCTGGGATCGAGCCCGGCATCAGGCTTCCTCCTCGGTGGGGAGCCTGCTTCTCCCTCTCCCCGCTCGTGCTCTCTCCCCCGTCTCTGTGTTTCTCTCAAATAAATAAAACCCTTGAAAAGAAAAATCAAGAAATAGAGAACTTCTTAATGATGAAATATTTGGCTTTAACTTTCTGGGGGAATGTATCTTTTGAAAATTTTGCAGCTTAGCTAAGTTGAGTGGACCCTTGGGTTTCTATAGAAAAGGATCTTTAGCAGTGACCTATTTTCTGCAGTTCTAGTTTATACCTGCTCATTAGTATACCACTTGCCCAGGGAGAATCTGGTTACTTGAATTCATTATTAGTGGTTTAGGTTCCTTACTCTAATCAAGCCTTTTGCTGGGTTAGGTGTACGAAGATAATCAATGCTGATTCGGAGGACCCAAAGTACATTATCAACGTGAAGCAGTTTGCCAAGTTTGTGGTGGACCTCAGTGATCAGGTAGCACCTACCGACATTGAAGAAGGGATGAGAGTCGGGTAAGATTCTATTGACAGTAAGTACTCTGCACTCCTTAAAGATACCTTGTCACTTTCACATCCTTGGCTTTCTTTGGAATGAATGAGCTGGGTGCCGTAGAAAACAAAGAAACACTCCGTAGTAGAGCACTACAGTTGAACATCCTTTCTTCCGCAGCTGCTTCTTCCCCCTACCCCGGGGCTTTTTGTGAATGGCTTTAGATGTTGTACTTAAGTGCAGGATTTTAGAGTTGAGTTTGCCAGTCTGTTTAAGGGAACGTGGTGTGAGTGGAGGAAGCACTTGCTCTCGGGTACTTAGGATTAAGTAAGTTGGTTTATATACAATAATTAACTTAGTAAATTTTTTGAATGCATTGAGTGAGGATCTTTTTTACCTCCTTAGGGTGGACAGAAATAAATATCAGATTCACATTCCACTGCCTCCAAAGATTGACCCAACAGTTACCATGATGCAGGTAAGAAGATATGGGAGGGAAAAGGAATGGCATGACTTTGAATATAATTGCATCCATCTCAAAAAATTTTGAGACTTTGACTTGTAAGCTATCAGTATGTGGGCATATACTGAAGAGTTGCAGAAATGTTTTAAATAATTTTTCAGATGAGAAAATTTTTATCAGTCTTTTTTTTTACTGGTTTGTCTTTCACTTGATGTCATAACAAGTAGTATCGCAGGTGGCTCTAGGACACTGGACAGTGTATTCCATTTTTATGGAATTCTTATTTGCTTTGAGTCTGATTTTCCTTTTAGGGTATTGGGTCTGCTCTACCAGATAGAACATTTGAACTAGCATTCAAAAGCCTGTGGCTGTATGTTACACATTTTCATCCTTCTCTTAGGTGGAGGAAAAACCTGATGTCACATACAGTGATGTGGGTGGCTGTAAGGAACAGATTGAGAAACTTCGAGAAGTAGTTGAAACCCCATTACTTCATGTAAGTGGTTGAGTCTGTGTACTTGATTGCCTATTATTAGATAGCTTTAAAAAGTTTATATTTTCCTTAGTAAAACTTTTTGATGGGGTAACGGATAGAGGTGTGGTGAGTTGGTATGTTCCAGAAGAGAGAAAGCAAAAGGATTGAAACCCATTCAAAAACAGAAGGATCTGCTATTTTGAGTGATAGAGGAGGTTGAGGTATAACCTTCAGCAATATATTAAATGTTATAAGTTATTGTAGAAGAAACTATGTGTTTTAATGATACCAAGAGGAAATAGGCCTAAATTGAGTCAGATTAAGTTCGGGAGGATAATGGAAAACTAGGATATTAAACACCAGATAATACTTTCGTTTTTAAAAACATTATTTTTTTAAATCAGGGGAAAATGTTTTGTTAAGCCTGAATAAGAGAAACACCTTTAGAAGCCATTTAGCATTATGTATTGATATGAGTCTAGTTTAGATCTTAGGTCTTAGAATAAGTAAAATTCTTATGTAGATAAGTATATAGGTTGTGGACTTAATTTTGGTTTAAATATAATAATATGATGATACTTACAGATATGATACAGAAGTAGTTCTGTGTTTATTACACAGAAGTGATAAGTGTAAAACTCATGTCTCCCACCACAGCCAGAGAGGTTTGTTAACCTTGGCATTGAGCCTCCCAAGGGTGTGCTGCTCTTTGGTCCGCCGGGTACAGGCAAGACCCTCTGTGCTCGGGCAGTTGCTAACAGGACTGATGCTTGCTTCATTCGAGTTATTGGATCTGAACTTGTACAGAAGTACGTCGGTGAGGTAAAGTACATTGATCAGAATCAAATAATATGTAGCCCTGTGAAAGGTTTATAATATGGAATAGCAATTCCACATTGAAGGACTGAGACTTGAAATTTCTTGACTGACTTTTGATTAGTAGTTCAGAAGCCACTGGCCTTCCCTTGGTCACTGGAAACAAACAGCTGCTTAAACCTTTTAATCAGTATTCTCCCTCTTCAGAAGGAGGACCTTTTCTACAGATTTGGTTTCTAAGACCCCAGAAATGTGGTGAATGCATTCAAAAGTGTACTTTCATTGTAGGGGCAGCGTTTCATATCCTATTGAGAAGGAGAACATGATTGTCTGTGTACGTGCAAGGGTATATACACATACACACACGATTACATGATGTATTTTTTCATTAAAGTCTAGGGCTATATAGATCACATCTGAAACATGAATGATCAGTACACTTAGAATAGGAATTAGTAAAGGAGCTGCATGAGTTAAGATATACTTCTGTTCCTTGTTCAAAACTTAAAAAGCAAAATCAGTGATCAGAAATGCCAAGTGATAAATCAGATGCTTTCTTTCATTTCGTCAAGTTTAACTGATTGAAATGGTGCTTTTATTCAAGTGTTCATTTGACCTCTTCAGGTCTTGAAGTATTTGGCTATTCAATAGATATAGAAACATGAGATTAATAAATACTGTTTTGAGGCTAATGAGATTAATTTGATGGAATAGGTAACAAACTTTGGTTTTTTTGAAAAAGCTTTAGGTAATAATACTTGAGAATAGTGTTAGGAATATTGAAAAGTTTGAACCATAGCTTCTTATTATATTTAAAAAATATTTTAAACCAACTCTCAATTATTTTTTTCATTAGGGGGCTCGAATGGTTCGCGAGCTCTTTGAAATGGCCAGAACGAAAAAAGCCTGCCTTATCTTCTTTGACGAAATTGATGCTATTGGAGGTATGAGTGGTATTTTAGAGAACAACTTTAGGATTGGTTTTCATGAGTGTTCTAAAGTAATGTATGTAGAGTTCTCTTGATTTGTTAATCTTACTATAAATTTTAATTCCAATTCTTCTATGAGCTCTGGCATGTCTGAGCTACACATCTAATAAGCAACAGAGATACACTGTAAAGGAAAAAAATATAGAGCATTGCTATTTCTCAAAGTCTTTATCTTTGTACTTTCCTAATTTCATTCACATGAAATCCAGCTCCTAACTTGGGATATAGCTCCACTTAATGTGGTAAGAAAGCCTTGGGGCATAATTTAGTTTGTGGTGGTTTTTCATAAAGTATACATAAAATAATGTTATTGTTGGCTTCATAGATTTGATGAAATACAGTATTAGCTGTGTGATCTTGGCAGGTTGTTCCAACTAACTATGAACCTCTGCTCACTTACCTTATAAAGGAAATGGTAATTCCTGCCTTGCTTATTTCATAGGTTTTTGAGAGATTTAAAGTAAGTCATAGGGGTGCTTGGGTGGCTCAGTTGGTTAAGCATCCAACTCTTGATCTCAGTTCAGGTTTTGATCTCCGGGTCTTGAGTTCAAGCTTCACAATGGGCTCTATGCTGGGGTAGAGCCTACTTAAAAAAAAAATCAATAAATGAGATAGACCTTGAAAACTAAACTGTTCTGTAGGTGTGGACTATTGTAATAGTTTATGATATTTCTTTTTTTTTTAGGAGAGGGGAGGGGCGAGGGAGAGGGAGAGAGGGAGCCTGATACGGGCTCGATCTCACAACCCTGAGGTCATGACCTGAGCCGAAATCAAGAGTTGGACACTCAACTGACTGAGCCACCCCAGATGCCCTTAGAGTAATGATTCCTAATAGCTCAAGAGATGTCATATGTTCAGACAGTTATTTAATGAACTTAATGACAAAAATGACTTGAAAACATAATGCACCCCTAATACTCTTTGGGGACTGCAGTTAGGTTACCTAGAGTCTTGTTTTTAGACTGGATGAGTGTTGTTGGGTGTGGACATTTCTGTGGCTACTGTCTTGGAGGGACATAGTGTGACCACAGTGTATCAGTGTAGTGTTGCGACTCTGAAGTTATTTGTATAGTGTTTTTGAAATAAGCCTTTTGATGACTTCAGGATGCTCTGAAGCTGTGGCTTCCAAAGTATACTGTGTATAAAGTAGTATTAGGGCACAGGAAGAATATCTAGAATTTTTCTTTGTATCTTTAATCTCCTTTAAAATTTTTCTAATTTTTTTGTTTTATAATGTACATAATACATTAATACAACCGTATGCATTTATACAACTTAAAATGAAAATATATACTTGGAGGTTTTTTTGTTGTGTGTTTTTTTGTTTTGTTTTGTTTTTGCTATTTTGGTTGAAATGAGAGATTGACATGAAGCTAGAATAATCTATCTCAGTGTGATAATAAGCTGTTACAGTTCTACTATATTATGGATTTAGCCATATTTTTAAGGAAAGTTTCTAGGAAACGTGGAGCAGGACCGTTTCTTACGTACAGTCGGACACCATTGTAGCACGAAAGCCCGCGTGTATTCTGGTGCCTAGTCCAGATGTATATTGTGCCAAAAATGGAGGTGTTCTTGAGTGATTTTAAAAAACAGAATTCCTAAAACAGGTTTAAAAAAAAAATACTTAAAGGGAACCTCTGTTAAGTAAATCTATGATGAGTCCTTTTGAAAGATTCACTTTCTAATTAGTTTTGTGTAAAAGAGGCTGTTCTTCGAGAACATGCTTCACAGTGAGATACTCGCTTGCGCTGAGTACCGGGTTTGAGCTGAGATTGACAGTACTTCCGAGTTACGCATTGCACTATCCTGAGTGGATGTGAAGAGCTTATTTTTCCTTTTGTCTTCTCAGGGGCCCGTTTTGATGATGGTGCTGGAGGTGACAACGAAGTGCAGAGAACGATGCTGGAACTGATCAATCAGCTGGACGGTTTTGATCCTCGAGGTAACATCAAAGTGCTCATGGCCACTAACAGACCGGACACCTTGGACCCAGCACTGATGAGGCCGGGCAGGTTGGACAGAAAGATTGAGTTTAGCTTACCTGATCTAGAGGTAAGAAAATCATTGCATTTTAGAGAGTCCAGGAATCCCTTTGCTTGAAATTTTTTCTTCCCATGATATTTTTCCATTTTAATATTCATCAATTCCATTTTTAGGGCCGGACTCACATTTTTAAGATTCATGCTCGTTCAATGAGTGTTGAAAGAGATATCAGATTTGAATTGTTAGCACGACTGTGTCCAAATAGCACTGGTAGGTTGAAAGGTCTTCCTTACTACATTTGCTGGTCTGTCTGTTCAGGCTGCTTGAATAAGCCTGTTGTTTTCTTTTTGTTTGAAAGGTGCTGAGATTAGAAGCGTCTGCACAGAAGCTGGTATGTTTGCCATCAGAGCACGGCGAAAAATTGCTACTGAGAAGGATTTCTTGGAGGCTGTAAATAAGGTCATTAAGTCTTATGCCAAATTCAGTGCTACTCCCCGCTATATGACATACAACTGATCCCTGAAGGCTTTCATGAAAACACTTCTTTTCACTGGAATCCTAACTTTATTAAATAGACTTGTTAATAACCATTAATTACACACACAAAAATAAAACATTTCAAAATTGTATGTTTTCTTCAGATGTCTTTTGTCTGTAGTACAATAAAAGGTAATATCTAACGTCATTGGGTAGAAAAGCTTATACGATGTATGTTGATTGTGTTTTGATCACTACCATTTAAGGGTCCCCCATCATAAAGTGCTTGCTTAGACCACATACGTTCTTGGAATATGCTGGCTGGGTGCCGATGATATCCTCCCATCTGCCCAGTGACTTGATCTAATGCATCTTGATGTGATGCATGCAAAAACTTTCCTACTTACTATACTTGTAGCCAAGCTGGGATTCAATCCAGTTTTGTCAGCTCTGTACCTGTGTTTCACCTTTCATGCTCTTCTGCCCTCCATCAAAACAGCCCATCTAGGCACAGGACCTCATGTGTTTCAATGCTTTTTTAATTTTTTTCCTACCACATTGAATAATAAAGCTTTGGCCAAACTTTTTTTAAGGTGGAAGAAGCATCTGATGTATTAGGTTTTGCTTTGTCATTTCAGTTGATTTCAAGTTAATCAAGAAGAATTAGTGACTTTAATGACCAGCGAAGTAGTAAAGCAGAAAGAAAAATAAATACACATAATAATCTAATTTAGAAAATCCAGAATTGGTTTCATACTAAGAAGTACTTATTTTCATTTTATAAATTAATGGTTTAAAATTTTGGCAGAGCTCCTGTTAGACTTCTGGTGAAGCAAGCTACTTCTAAAAATAAAGTTGTATTGGGATCCTCAGCAGATTTAAAATTATTTCTTGTGCAGCCATCACCAAACCCCTCCCATCTTGCACCACCATTAGCCTCCACGTCCAAATACTGAGACCCAAGCACAATAGAGAATGTTTTTATTGCAGTTCAGTATTCGTAAGTAATGCAAAACAGCAAGAGCTGGATACATTTTAATTCGCAGACGAAAAAGTTAACATAGAAAATGCTTTAAATGTTGTATTGAAATATTTAAAATATGAAAGTTTTCAAAGAGAAAAATGAAAGTCCTTCATTCATAAAATCCAGCCAGCATTCTTTTCTTTCTTCATTTTTCTTTTTTGTGAAATGGATCAGAACAGGTTTTCTGAGCTTGCCCTGGTCTTCCATGAGGTATGAAACAGCGAGCCCTTTCTAGGTGTTAGGCTTATGATACACTCAAGTCAGTGAAGATGTATGTTTTTGTAATGCTTTGATAAACATAAGCATTTATGTCACACTTTTTGAAATCTTACCAATTTTTCAGGGAGCCACATACTTGCATCCTATGCACCAGTGTGGGATTACTCAAACTGGCTATGTTGAGCTCACTCAGGCCTAACATGGTACGGCTCTGGAGAATCTTAACATCTCAGTTACATGATAAAAATCTAACGCCACACATCAAACTGACAATTACCTGAAAAATTTGGGTGTTTCTGGCCAACAGCATTAACCCTATCTAGATTAGCATCTTCGTACCCCATTTTAAAAGAAAATGAACACACATCCACCGGTAACCCCCTCCACCTAATTCACGTACATGTGTGTCCACAGACATGCATATATACATGCCTGTGGACACACGTTATGTTCTACACATCAGGGTGCTGATAAATCGGAATACAAAGAGTTGACGACTTTAGAAAAATACTGTGGTGATCTTTAAAATATACTTTCTATAAACATTTTAAAAATGTGATTGGATTTATAAAAACTTAATTTCCACAAAGCTCAGGTTTATCCGTTACATAAAGTGAAATGAAAAACCTGGTATGCTTTTTTCTCAAAGGCAAGATAGATTTTTGAGATGCTCAAACTTGATTAAATCCAGGTCAGTAAGCCAGCGGGTTACCTGTTAAATGCTAAGCTTTTGAACATTCTGTTGTTGGGATGTGAGGGATTTCAAAGCGGTCAAGTGCATTTCAGTTGGCTATATGGAGAATGCAGGCAGTACTTCTTACCAGTTCTCAAACCAAGTCTTACCAACACTCAAACCATATTATCAATCTAAAAATAGTGACTCCTAAAAGCATTCCTGAAAGATACACTAAAACAGACCAACAGCATTTTTGCACTCAAAAGCAAACAGGCTCACACCAAGGACATTTTATTTGATTTTAAAACTTAATTTACTGTTTTTAAAGGAGCAGACATCCCTACCATTTACCCTATCTTCCCTCTCCCTTAGCCTCTCACAAGGGCATACGCCACCCACCCCACACCCCTCAAAACAGGAAAAGCACACCTACCCTCTCCAGGGCAGTTTCCCTGCATTTGTTACCCTCTCCTTTGTGCACACGTGAGGGCAGACTCATTTTCTCAAAATGTACCTTTGGAGGCAGGCACCTCCTTTCTCTGTTGAACAGTTAAGAGTACAAGATCAAACCACATGGAGTGGATATTTTATATGTTACCTGAAAACTATAACATGAGTTACTCCCAGGGCTTGCAGAGGATTCCTATCCTTTCTTGTTTTTCGGAGTCCCACTGCAGATGAGACTGGCAATTGGAATCCCACTATAAGCTGCCATATAATTATACAGAATCAATGTCTGTGACATGAATTAGTTTCCCGGGCCCTGGTTCACAATTATTTTCAAACCTATTCCATCTACCCACGAGGCAGAAATCAACCACTGTTATACTGTGTAAGATCTGAGAAAGACAAAAGACTTCTCTATGTGGGACCCTTTCTGAAGACAGGGCTTTCCCATCTTGCCATAAAATAAGACTAGCTAAGTCCCGGTATCTGTCATTGTGGATTATGCCCATTTTGACAGGGCATTAAGACAATTTGAACCAGGGCTGAGAAACATAGGAAGCATACACTGGTAGCTATTAAGGTCCAGAAAGAAGAACACAGAGGCATACTTAAAGTAAAAAAGGTCAGGAAATTTCACACTATACTAAATTTTAAGTAAAACATTCCAACATATTTACATATAGATAAAACATTTTGAAATGCACTCATATTCTCAGAGGCATGCTAAAACAAAAACAGATTTCCCTTCAGTAAGACTTAAGTGCTTTTTTTGTGCTTTTTACATGGTAAAATTCTACTCAAAATAGGTTGAAAATTAAAAACAGAAAAGTTAAATACAAATCTGTTAGACAGGTAAATGCTATTTTTGTACGCTTTCAATCCACCAACAACTAGGACGTGATTATCAACTGTGTGTAAAGCATTTGTGGAAGATGGGTGCTAAAGAATACGCAATGAAGTATTTTATAACATTGTTTACAATCCTCAAATTCTGCTTTAGTGGCTGAAATGGTGCAGGCCCTTTGACAAAAGCTTCCACTAAAGCTGAGGTCTACAGCTCTGTGCTCCTTCAGAAGGCGGACTGTATCACAACGCGGATGTATCTGGTCTTGCGTGTGGTGTTTGCAAACGAAGTAACTGGACGTGAACCTAATGTCACTCTAGTTCTACACTAAGTACTGATGAGAACGCAGGGGTCTACTTTGAATTAAATTAGTAAAGTCTCTGAGAAACCCAGTAGTTAAAGCAAACAAACCATAGGGTTTGGCTGGAGTAGACTCATGCTAACGTAGTTCTTCCCTGGTGTTTTCTTTGTGAAAACGAAAACAAGAAGTCAATAAGAGAACCTACTTTAAAAACTGACTATTAGGGGCACCTGGGTGGCTTAGTTGGTTAAGCATCTGTCTGCTTCGGCTCAGGTCACGATCCCAGAGTCCTGGGACTGAGCCCCGCATGGGGCTCCCTGCTGAAGGCAGAAGCCTGCTTCTCTCCCTTGCTTCCCCCTCCCCCGGCTCGTGCTCTCAAATAAATAAAATCTTTTTTAAAAAACCTGATTATTAGCAGGAAATCTCAGCAGAGGAGGCTTTAGGCATACTTGTGCTTTGATTTGGAATAAAGTGGTAGTTGGAACTTCAAGAGTAAGAACTTTTGATGACAAATTGGCTTAAAGTTCTCCCCCACTCCTGACCAGCTATAAAGAGTGCTTGAAATAGGCATTTTACTCACTCACAGGCTTTACTCTGGGTTTAATGAAGAATTAACTGACAACTCTTACAGACATCCAAGGAAGATACTGAATTATAGCTAGGAGTTAACCTTTATAAATACACGGCCTTTAAGGTTACTTTACTCTTAGCAACAACAAAACTTCTGGTCACAGCTGTGACAATTTGAATACCAAAAAGAATAATTATAATGGACTGAAGAACACTAAAACTATAAAAATTCATGAGCCTATAATTATCTGAAAAAAGATATAAAAGAACCTAATTTATCATCATCTGTTAAGCCAACTCCTTACTTTGAAGCTGACAATTAAGTGGCAAAAAATAAAATATTTAACCTGCCTTTCCAGTAAGAGATGTATTTAAGGATGACCAAATAGCTCAAGTGGAGGAGGGACAGTTGTAGTTTACAAAGAAACATCAACTAATAAATGCTGAAGAAATGAGAGAAAGGGAACCCCCCCAAACCTTAATAAAATTATTGACTTAGGCAAGGATTATCAGTAGATGTTAAAACCCCTGGGTGAATGGTTAACAGGAAACTGGGCATTCATTCAATGCCAAAGGAATACCATACAGGTAACATACTAGTCACAAAGGAGATGACGTAAGTGGGGGATTAGGCTGTCTTGTCAATCCAGTGATCCACTTTAGCATCGTTCGTTAATGGCAGGTCAACTAGATGTTATGTGTTTTCTGATGTGATGAGATTTGAAGCATGTGTCTCATCTATGATATATTCTAGCAGAAAAATGTTTTCTTTCAATCCATGAAACTTTTAGTTATAACTTTTAGATTACAGGCAGTTCAGGAAATAAAGGGACAAGAGAAATAACACCTTGAAAAAACAAGATGGGATTCTACAGGACAACTGCCCCAGTCTCTTTAAATAACCTAATGTCATAAAAGGGACTGTGCTGGATTAAGATGGACTTGAAGAGACATGACCAGTTGTAGTGTTAGGTCACAGAATGGATAATAGTTTGGACAGACCAACTACAAATTTGAGAACAGTGGGAAATTTGAAGATGGTCTGAGGTGAAAGTATTCTGGAATGAGAAAGCAAGGATTACTGACTGAAAACAGTGGGTTACAGAACACTGTGTTGAATATGATCTTCCTTTGGTTAGAAGATGAAAATACATAGGCACAGAAAAAGATGTGGAAGGAAATGCATTAAATAAAGTGTTAGTGATAATCTTTGAGTGGTAGCAATATCATGTGTTTCTTTTCTTCTGTTCTCATTTTTTATTGTTCTTTAATAATAACAGATTATTTTAAAAGAACTTCTAGAAAATTGTGGGTTTGCTCCTTCTTTTAGATAACTCTGATTACAAAAATCCTGTAAATCAACAAGTGTAAGGGTAAGGAGCCACTACCCTCCTGGGGACAGCATATCTGATTTGTAGGTAAAGTACTTAAAGGGAATAACTTCTCAAGTGCTTGGCTTATAAAGGTAATACTAAAGAGTAACAGAAATGTCACTGCACAAAAAATGAACTATTGGGACTTCATCAAGATAGGGCTTCTGCACAGCAAAGGAAACAGTCAACAAAACTAAAAGGCAACCTACAGAATGGGAGAAGATATTTGCAAATGACTTATCAGATAAAGGGCTAGCATCCAAGATCTATAAAGAACTTATCAAACTCAACACCCCAAAACCAAATAATCTAGTCAAGAAATAGACAAAAGACACGAACAGACACGTCTCCAGAGAAGACATCCAAATGGCCAACAGACACATGAAAAAGTGCTCAACATCACTCGTCATCAGGGAAATACAAATCAAAACCACAATGAGATACCACCTCACACCAGTCAGAATGTTAATCTTAGCAGATTAACAACATAGGAAACAACAAATGTTGGAGAGGATGTAGAAAAAGGGGAACCCTCTTACACTGTTGGTGGGAATGCAAGCTGCTACAGCCACTCTGGAAAACAGTATGGAGGTTCCTCAAGGCGTTAAAAATAGAGCTACCCTACAACCCAGCAATTGCACTACTGTGTATTTACCCCAAAGACACAGATGTAGTGAAAGAAAGGGCACATGCACCCCAATGTTCATAGCAGCAGTGTCCACAATAGCCAAACTGTGGAAAGAGCTGAGATGCCCTTCAACAGATGAATGGATAAAGAAGATGTGGTTCATCATGTGCAATAAAATATTATTCAGCCATCAGAAAGGATGAATATCTACCATTTATGTGGACATGGATGGAACTGGAGGGGATTATGCTAAGTGAAATAAGTCAGTCAGAGGAAGACAATTATCATATGGTTTTAACCATATGTGGAACATAAATAGCACAGAAGGGAAGGGAGGGAAAACTGGGAAGAAATCAGAGAGGGAGACAAACCATGACAGACTCTTGACTCTTGGAAACAAGCTGAGGGTTGCAGAAGGTGAGGTGGGTGGGGGGATGGGGTAACTGGGTGATGGACATTAAGGACGGCACGTAATGTGATGAGCACTGGGTGTTATACGCAACTAATGGATCACTGAACACTACATCAAAAACTAATGATGTACTATATGTTGGCTAATTGAATTTAAATTAAAAAAAAATGTCACCACATAAGAAATGCAGGCTAGAGGACAGTTTATCTTTGAAATATTCAATTAAAAAACCCCCACAAGTAAGATATATCTTGCTATGCTTCATTCACCCTCCAAATCAAGCTTTGACTACTAGTATTTACCCCTAGGAAAAAAAATCTAGTGTCTAGGACTTAAGCTGTGTAACAATGAGTAATGTCATGAGAGGCTCATACCCCATCCCAGCTGAGTTGCTCATCTATGCTTCTGGAGTGGCAGGAGTGGCGTTGGGCTCCGAGTCCTCCTGCGGAGGAGGAGCCGAGGCTTCTTGCTCAGCAAGCGCTTCCCGAAGCTGGCTGCCTAGAACTGCATCGTGAATGCTGTGGAACAGCAGCTCCTTTAAGGCAGGATTTTCAAAAAATCGATTTTGAGTGAGGTCGTTTACAACTTGTGCTATAAAAGAAGAAAGGAAAATCAGTCCCCACTCTGGGTATCAGTCTTGAACATTAAAAAAAATTAGCACTCTTACATAGTTTAAATATTAAAATGGTATTGTAAAAAGTGTCACTCCAATCCTGTCCCCATGATATCACCCCCCAGTAGTAGCAGGAAACTATTTTTTTATTTTTTTTAATTTCAATTTTTTAATTCAAGTTTTTGTCGAAATTGTAGGTAGGTAACATATATGGTAAAATTGATTTCAGGAGCAGAATGTAGTGACTCATCACTTACATAGAACACCCAGTGCTCATCCCAACAAGCGCCCTCCTTAATGCTCATCACCCAGTTACCCCTCCCCCTCATTAACAGTCTCTTATGGTTGGCCTTCCTTTCTATCTTATTTTTCCTTCCCTTCCCCTATGTTTCATTTCTTAAATTTCACATGAGTGAAATAATATGCTATTTGTCTTTTTCTGACTTATTTCGCTTAGCATAATACCCTCTAGTTTCATCCACGTCGCTGCAGATGGCAAGATTTCGTTCTTTTTGATGGTTAATACTCCTGTGTGTGTGTGTGTGTGTGTGTGTGTGTATCAGTATATATCTCACACATGCACATACTCACACACATCACATCTTCTTTATCCAGGAAACTATTTTCTTGAATATTCTTCCAGTATTTCTTTATGGAAATACAAATATATATTCTTATTTTTCCCTTTTTTCTTGCCCAAAAGTATCTCTTTAGCATTATATATGTATTATTCTGGATTTTTTTTTTTACTTTTTTTTTTTTTTTACCACTACATGATATTCTATTGTGTGGATGTACCCTAGTTTATTTAAGTGGTCCCTTTTCTTTGACATCTTCCCAGTCTTTGTTTTATAGACAATAACCAGTTTCTAGAACTGCTTATAGATGGTTAACCATGTACACGTATCATTTTGAGTATGTGCAGCACGCTGCTGGATTTGCTGGGGTCAAGGGTAAAGTGCACTGGTGATCGGGCACGATAATGCCGCTCTGCCCTCCAGAGGCTGTTCCATTTTGCGCTCCTGCCAGCAATGTCCAAGAGCCCCTGCTCTCCCTCGTGTGCCTACAGAGCGTGCTGTCAATTCTCCTTTTTGCCATCCTGGCAGGTGAAAAGCGATGCCTCTATGTAGATTTCATTTTCAGGCACTGTTTCAACCAAAATTCATTATAAAGCAAAAATAGCAGGGGTTGTCATGGAAAGACCTAAATGATTTTATAGAACTATGTTTACAGCTGCTGTTAATAATTACTAAAAAATGTACCAGCCCGGAACAATGGTTTGTAAGCTCCTTCCCTCCAAGGCCAGGTCAGGAGGCCTGCCGCAACAGCCCAGGACAGGGGTGCCCGTGAGTGACTAACTGCAAAGCTAGCTTCAGAGTCATATTTCAGGAAAATAATTTTCATTTTTTTCCCTTCCCAACCCTGAATAATTTTCATTTCTGCCAGGAACTAAAATTAAGGGAAAATATTTCTTTTTTTTTTTTTTTAAGATTTTATTTATTTACTCGACAGAGATAGAGACAGCCAGATAGAGAGGGAACACAAGCAGGGGGAGTGGGAGAGGAAGAAGCAGACTCCCAGCAGAGGAGCCTGATGTGGGGCTCGATCCCATAACGCCAGGATCACGCCCTGAGCCGAAGGCAGACGCTTAACCGCTGTGCCACCCAGGCGCAAGGGAAAATATTTCTAAACTTTTTAAAAGTTAATAAGAAAAAGAGAAATAAAACTAAAATGTCAAAACTTCTCCCCATTCTAGAAGCATACTCACCGCTGCATCCTGCTAAATACACATAAATACCGACATCTCCATATTCTTTTACAATCTGTAATAATGTTGAAATAAAGTTTAGTTTCTCTCGACTCTGGGCCCGAGGCAAGTCTCTTTCTACGAGTATGTATTTAGTGACACAAGACACGAGTTCATTCACCTGAGCTACTTCACTTCAATAATTAGGCATCTTTGAGCTACTCGTTTAAAGCTAATTTTGTATTTCTCTTAATTTTTATATGGACAGTGATAATGAGGGCTATCAAAGAATTCTTGTTGAATTTTATGGAGGCGTAATAAAAGGATTATGGTACTGACTGGTAAAGAATCCTCTTGTAGAGCCATGCCCTGAAATAGTCACAAAGAGGCGACAGCTGGGATGCGCGTCAGGGTGGGGAAGGGGGCAGCGGGTGCGGTGGATGCCACGGGCCTGCCCTCAAGCTGATGGGCTGTTGCCGCCGAGCCGTGCTTACGCGGGGCTGCATCACACTGTGCTCTTTACTCTGGTATGGTTTTGAAATTTTCCACAATCAAAAGTTGAAGAAAAAAAAACACAACAAAGAACTTTAAGAGTTGAAAAGGGGACCCTAGTCCAACTCTCTGATTTGACTGACGGCACAGAGCTACGAAACGACTCATTTAAGATGATGCTTACCCCAGCCAGGGTTTTCACGCCAACAGAGTCAATAAAGTTGACCTGCGTAAAATCCAGAATGATGGTGTGGACGTTATCCCCCGGGGGCATGAATCTTTGCAGTTCCTCAGGGAGTGTGCTCTTGATGACTATTGGGGGATATTTTACTTCATCACCCTCGTCTTCAGGCTTCGTGGCATCTTCTCCATCGACTTCTGCATCCTGTCAACGGGTAAACCAAACCAAAAGTCTATGAACAGCTCATGGGCTGGCTCTGAAAGATTTACGAGGGAAAATTCGTCCCCCTCCTCTCAAGCTGCTGACTCCGCCAGACATCTTCTAAAGCATTTGCCATATCCCCGCCTTTAATGTGACAGAAAGGATGTGCACATAATATTCAGTTTTAGCTCGGTTTCTTTTCTCCTCTTCTTCCTCTTGTTTTTGTCCATTAAAACTCACTCTTTAGTCATCATATCCAATTTCTCCTCATTTCTAAAACAGTTCTGTTAACTTCAGCACAGCCACAAGTTACCATAAGCTTGAACAGCAAAATCCAGCCTTTGAGGCTTATTTTTTTATTGTCATCTGAGTGAATCTATGACAAAGTACCCACAGTACAATTTATTAAGGTACTACTGGATGATCATTTTTTTTTTAAACAGTGTTTTCCGGGGCTCATATCCCTACTTTTTTCAGAAGCATTCTCATAACTGACTTTATCATGTATCTTTAATATATAAAGGATACTTCAATTGTCTCTAAGCTTTCCTATTTTAAGGGCTTCGTGCTAAGACTTCAATCATGAGGGGCACCTGGGCGGCTCAGTAGTTAAATGTCTGCCTTCGGCTCGGGTCATGATCTTAGGGTCCTGGGATTGAGCCCGGCATCGTTGGGCTCCCTGCTCAGGGGGGAGTCTGCTTCTCCCACTCCCCATGCTTGTGTACTGTCTCTCTCTGTCTCTCTCTCTGTCAAATAAATAAATAAAATCTTAAAAAAAAAAAGAGACGTCAATCAAGAATGAAGGTGGGGGTCGGTGCAGATCAAGAGAGAAGGGAAAGCAACGCGAAGAGACCACTTACCACTTTGACAACGTTTGCATTGGCCACATTTGCATTTCCAACTTCCTTGGCATACTTCTTCATGGCCTTTCTTCTCGCTCCCATTATGACTGCTGGGTTCACTCCAGTCTTTACAGAAGAGGAATACATGCATAATCACCTCTTGGCGCCCAGGAACCCACCCAAATGCGATAAATCTTCAAATCTCCCCATTGGACTGTTTATGATGCCAAGTTATCACCCCACCTCTTGCTCTACCTTTCCCTAGGACACCCTGAGCTGAGTTACTCCCACATTAAAGGAACATGAGTAACTCTCCTTATTCTTATGTGCATTTAGCAGGATGCAGCAGTGAATACACTAAAGGACAAAGACAATTTTTAAAGGAGTATTTTTCAAACATACTCTCAGATTCTTATATTTAAGAGATTCTGTGGGTTGACTGGGAGGTTTTCTCATACACTGGGCAGTGTGGGGTCCAGGTTTAATCACAACCAAAGGAACCCACATGATCCGAAGAGTGAGACAACTAAAATTACTTTTTCACTCTTTTTCTTAAAAATTTTTTGAAAAGGTAATATGTGCACATGATAAAAGAGAATGACTAGTGGTGTTAGTGGTGTTGTTTGCACAACAATGTGGATATACTTAATTCCATCTGAATGGTAAATTTACTGAAAATAGTAAATTTTATGTATATTTTACCAAAACACAGAAAGAGAGTATAAAAAATATATCAAGACATTTAAGTGTCCCTCACATTCCTGTCAATCCACAGGTCCCCTCAAAAATAATCAATTTCTTGTGACTCACCTTTCTTTTCAAAGCACTGCTATATAAGTCGCTATTTGCATAATAAATTGGGGCATTTATTTGGAATATTTTTATTCCAGGAATTTCTTTCACCTGAGAAATAAAATGTGAATTTAACACATGGGAATATTTCAGAATCAAAACTGCACCCGCCTCCCTCCTCCAGCCTGAAAATCAACGCAGAAGTTGCTAACGGCCCTCTCACAGGCCCTCTCACCGTGTTTAGATATAATTCCGTCACTCTAGCCTACCTACTGTCCTGGAGGAAGGAGGTCTGAGAAGAAAACCTTTAATATGCACAACTCTACATTTCTTTTAAAAGTCTTTGTTTCATATTCACCATAAAACACAAAGAAGGAACCAAAAACTATTACAAACAGAGAAAAGAAACCAGATAGGGAGGGGAGGCTGCCCCTCAGACTGTGAGGAACAGGCGGGTGGAGTGAAGAGAGGTGACGCTGGTTGGTTCCTGGAATGCAGGCAGGAGCTGAAGTAGACCCAAGTTCAAGAGAGTGAATGTTTTACCCAGAAGCCTCAAGGAATTCTAGAATGACAAATCCAGCACATAATTGTTTAGAAGGAGGAAAAATGGACAATCCTTGTAACAGTCTCATTTCCTAGTAGCTTATAGGGAGTCTGAGAATTTCTTCCCAAACATAAAGCAAATCAAAGAGATAAAACTAATTTTAAAAGGTTCTGTACAAGTCTTCTAGGTGTCACCTGAGGATATTCAAAATCAAGCGAATTTGAAGGCATAAGTCGTGCACGTACAAACCATCCTCTCAGTTTCAGTATTTGGTAAATATATACTTAAATTCCAAGAATATCTATTTATTCCCATTAAAGAAAGAGGAAAAGTAAATATGAGGAGGTTGAGTAATTAACCTAGAGTATAAACTCTAGAACTGCCTCCAGACAAACTCCAGTTCAGGCTTTTTATTCTGACCGCGACACCTCTCTCCTTTTCAGCCCCACTTTTTGTCCTGTGTAAAAATAATAGTCAGCTGATCCCATGACATGCTTACAACCATTTACTATTTTTTTTTAAATTTTTAAAAGATTTTCTTTATTTGGCTTACATCCATTTAAAATGAGAAAAAAGTCTTACCTCTTCATATGCGTCTATATCGATATACACATCCGTGTCGGGAAGCTGTCCAAGGACTTTGTAGCTGGGACTAAAGACAGAGGGACAGGGTGTTAAAATACCATTGTTTTGAGGCCCAGTATGTGGTTTAAACAGGAGGTTCTGCGTGTTTACATGTCATGTATGGACCTTCCGGTGAGCTCAGGAATACTCTTTGCAGAGGGCTTCACATGGATCACACGCCCAGGGCCATTCCCGGCACGCCCCCACACCCTGCCCCAACATCCACGACCCACATCCACACACCCTTCATGCACACGCACATGCACACAGACACACACACACACACATACACGCTGCACAATCTGGTAAGGACAAAAGACTCGGGCATTTAAAGCTGGGGGCAAAAGTGAACGGTGCAGAGTTCAAGCCATGCCAAGGAATGTGTAACTCAAATTCTCATCCACTCAATACAACTGTCTTCCTACTCTTATTCTAAATCAGGGGAGGAGATTTTCTTTTGATTTCTAATAAGAGGCTCTGACTCATGGGGGTGGTAGTCAACTGAAGGTGTGGGAAGAAAACAAAAAATCTCATTAGCATAGAAAGAAGTTTTCTTGAGTTTGGTTTGAATAGATTTTAAACATTATTTTTCGAGAGCCCTCCCCTTCTTATAGGATAATCTGGCTCAAACTGGATACTGTATATATATATGTATATACACACACTATATATAATGACGACAGATGCTACTGCTTGAGCGTCTCACATTACCTCATTATATCCTACACACGAGGCTTATTTCTGCTGTTGTGTGGATGAGAAACTAAGGCCTAGTGGAGTGAGCTGTTCAATGTCAGAGGGATCGGCAAAGCCAGAATATGGCTCAAGGTCTTTGAGCTGACAGTCCGTGGACTTGCTACAATGCCCTGATGCTTCTTAGCAGCTACGCGCCCGTGCTCTGTGAATCAGAATCTATGATATGAATATTAGTTATTTTCTGGGTGGATTTCCTCAAAAAGCTTCCAGAGAACACACAGTATGTGCCCGGTACTGGACTCTGGGAACACCGCCTTCACAGTCAAGACGCTCACAGGCTAGGTGCTTCTGTTGACAAATACAATATATTTAAAGTCAACACTGCAATTTCAGGCAGGACAATCACATCCATCCCAATCTGTACACTCACCTCTGTGTTCTGTAAATCACAGTCAGCAGAGCGATGATCACAGCTGTAATCAAACCATAGTCCAATCCCAGGAACAAGGAGGAAACAAAAGTGGTGAGCCAGATGGTCTACCCGAAAGACAGAGAGCTTTATGTAGAATCATGCTAAAAATGATGGCACCAACTTATCTTTTTCAAATTTTTACCAGCCCTGGTCCATGTGTCGCAATGACATATGAACCTAACAGTCATCTTTGTTACTTACCAGTTCTATTTTGCTCGTTCTCCAGAAAAAGGGGAGATCTGAGAATTGCATAAACATTCCTTTCAGGTTGACAATCACAATAGCCGACAGCACAGCCTGAAACAGAGCACATCACGCATGCCTCTCCTCTCGTGTCCAGAGAGTCCCTTTTGCTGGCTCCTCACTGCCCTGCGGCCCTCCCCATGTCCTCTCCCCACTCACTTCCCACGCAGCAGTGATGGTACGTTTTGAGCCATGAGCACCTGGTTTTCAGGACTTCCTCATATTTACTTTTCCTTTCTTTAATGGGAATAAATAGATATTCTTGGAATTAAAGTATATATTTACCTGGTTAGCTAAAATGGGCCTTGGAAAACCAGGCTTATATACTAGTAGCAAGCCTCCATGGTGGTCAAGAAGTTCAGAATTAAACTTGGTACCCGAGGAATCATTTCATCCATGGTTTTCCTACACCATGATTTTCTCCACTCTATATTGTCCCTGATCTCTGCTAGATTAAACAGATTGGCGAACAAATGTCTTCTGAGTGAAGTCCATCTCAGATTTTTTTTTCAAGATTTTACTTATTTGACACAGAGTGAGCAAGCAAGCGAGCGAGAGACAGCACGCAAGCACAGGCAGGGGGAACGGCAGGCAGGGGAGAAGCAGTCTCCCTGCTGAGCAAGGAGCCCGATGTGGGGCTTGATCCCAGGACGCTGGGATCATGATGTGAGCCAAAGGCAGCCACTTAACTGACCAAGGCACCCAGGTGCCCTGCCATCTCAGATTTTTAATGGAAGTACAAGGTCACAGAAGATCAGAGAGAGATGGGACCTTGGAGATGAATCAGTCCAAACCCCCACTTTGCAGATAAGGAAACAGAGCCCCAGAGACGTTGAGATGGCTTTCCCAAGGTCCAGATTGTGGGGCAGGATTGTAGATTGTGAAGCGGGATCTTGGTCCCAGCCTTGGCCCTTTCTTACACCACCCTGATAGGGTTACAGTAAAAACCCATGAGATGGCCACAAAAATACAAATAAACAAAATAGCAAAATCTCTACACATGGAAACAGCTCACACCAAGTCCAAACTACACACCTGGGGTAATGATTCAAAGAGGAATCCAGTGGCTAATATGACCAGCAGAATCATTAGTGAGGCCAAACAACCCGCAAGCTGAATGAGAGAAGACACACGGAAGGGCTTTTAGGAGATGCGAGTTAGAGGTGGGGCAGAGGGTGGTCTTAGTCTTTTGTTAGTTACTGCGGGAAGATCTAGAAAATACGGATTCAAACAAGTCATCAAAATCATTACATAAACCTGTAACTCCTTCCCACTCCCTTTCTGAAGTTTTGAGTTCTCTTATAGCTTTTAAATAGGGGCTGAGGGGTGCCTGGGTGGCAGAGCGGTTAAGCGCCTGCCTTCGACTCAGGGCGTGATCCCGGCGTTACGGGTTCGAGCCCCACATCAGGCTCCTCCGCTATGGGCCTGCTTCTTCCTCTCCCACTCCCCTGCTTGTGTCCTCTCGCTGGCTGTCTCTTTCTCTGTCGAATAAATAAATAAAATCTTTAAAAAAAAAAAATAAATAAATAAATAAATAAATAGGGGCTGAAATGATTAAAAACCCTGACAGAAATGCCCTTGCCAGGGGTGAGGGAAAGGAGCTAATGACCCAAGACCCACAAGGGCCAGAAGCGTCAAATGAGACTCTGCCGTCCAATGTGGCAGCCACTAGCCACGAGCAGCTATGAAATTCTTAAAATTAAAATTAAGTACAACTAAAAATTCAGGTCTTGGTTACATTTCCCACATTTCAAGTCTCAAGGGCCATATGTGGCTAGTGGTTGTCATACTGGGTGATGCAAAACAGTGACATTTCCTGGACGGTGCTGGCATCCTGACCATCCACACCCCGTCTCAGGCTTTCAGGACAACATCCTACGTCTGAACTGTGAGGTTTACTGGCAGCAGGGAGTGTTGAATAATTTCCGATTTAACTGGAGAATATACCTCTTTCCTATAGATTCAGGTCCTGTGATTCGCTTCAACCATTCATGCCTTTCTCTGATTCACTACACAGCTCCCTGGAGCATCAGTCTTCAGTCAGAGGAGCTTTGTTTGGGTTCAGAATAGAATCAAGGGATTAAGGTAAACCACCCCAAGTCACCGGTCCTCAGAGGCCACTTGTATACACACCTGCGTCTTCCCTCCAGTTCCCTCCTGAACAAGGCTTCGAGACAAGGAGCATGAAATGGAGAAAGTCTGGAAGAGTGAGCCAATGGAATTGCACAGTCCCAGGGCAATGAGCTCCTTTTCCATGTGGAAACAAAGCACACAAGAGGTCAGTCATTCCTCAGGAAAAACAGGCATGAAGGTCCATTTAAGACACATTTTCAGCTGGATAGACTGTCTCTTCATTCTCTTTCCAGATACAAGTTTGTTTAGCATGAGTTTAAAATAGGGATTCTTAAATAAGATGGGAGAAAAACTCTTAGAGCTTTTGTTCTGTCAGAGGTAAAAAGCTGCACTCACTACCTAGTCCCCTCTTTCCCAAACACACTCTTACACAATTTTTTTTTTAAAGAAAACTGTAGCAAAAAGGGACAACATATTTTTGTTATGAGTAAGTTATTGGTGTATAGAACTGTTGGCATCTTCTAAATGCCTGGACTGTTGCTTTTCAGTGAGTGCACGCCAGTGTCCTCCTGGGACAGTGAGTGAGTCCTGCTCTCGGGGCTACTTCTGGTCTTCCTAGTTGGATCACTGTGTCTTGCGGGAATGTGGAGCATTTTAGTCTTCTCCTAGAAATACACACTGTGTTAAAGCAGACAGTGTTATGCCAGAATTATGGCTCACGGTATTCCGATTAAATACCTTATCTATAGATAGGTTATAAAAGGAGGTGGCAGGGCACCTGGGGGGGGGCTCCGTCAGTTGTGTGGCTGACTCTTGATTTTGGCTCAGGTCGTCTTCATCTCAGGGTCATGAGATCGAGCCCCGTGTTGGGCTCTGTGCTGGGCGTGGAGCCTGCTTAAGATTCTCTCTCTCCCTCTTCCTTTGCCCCTCCTCCCATCCTTCTAAAAAAAAAACTTAAAAAAGAGGTAGCAAAGACTATAATGCGGAGTTTGGGTGATGAATCACATATCCAAGTTTAATGAACAAAGAAAAGTCTTCCCAGAAATGGTTCTAGAAAAACATTTGCTTCTCAGGCTGTGAGCTTTAAAAACAGGGATGCCATCTGTCAGAGTATGGCAAATTGAAAGCCTCACATCAAAGGTTACCTCTTCCTAGCAGGACCCCTACCCGTGATATAAGGTAGGACTGTACCTCAGTGCTCTGATGACCTAATGCACATATATAATGAAAAAACTGTATTGTTGAATAAATACATGTTTCCAATACCCCCAACATCAAACTAGAAGTTTTTCTAACAATACAGTGAAATCCAAATCATTTGCCTTCCGTAGCACAGCAGGATGATTATACCATAATGAAACATCTGCAGGGAATGAATGATTTTTTACCTGATTGCCATCAACCTGGTAGCCATGTTTACTTGCCAAAGTCTTGGCCATTGAGATGGTCACTGAAAATCCAACAATGGCTATGGCGATAGCATCCACGTATACAAGGTGGAAGAGGCTGGTGTCCGGGTTGGCTGGAGGCAGTAGCCTGAAAGGTCAAGCTGACTTTAACCCAAGCGTGTGACCACTGGGAAAAAAACATGCAACTAGAGGGGAGCATTCCAGAAGAGCATCACCTGCAGATAAGGTGATCAATGCTTGGCTATTTGTTTGCTCTGGTTGTCAAAAAGGAACACCCTCTTTGACACACATAGGTTCTTTTTAGGGCCCAACCCTAGAGCACTGGCTTTCTACCTGAATGGGTTATCAGCAGACATCAGATGCCATTTTATTTAGAAAGGAGTAACCTCATACCTCATGACGCCCTGCGTGGCAGGTGTAAGTAAGACACAGAACAGGAAGAAGAGAGGGTCAGTGAAGGGCTCAGATGGCACAAGACATTTGAACCAAAGTCTGAGGGCAGGGAGGGTGTTCAGCAAGGGCTGTCTTAGAGAAGAACTACTGTCCAGACTGCTCCCCTTTGTTATTTCAAGTAAGGGCTCTGCTTCCCAGGATCCCTCAAGGTGAGTTTCTAACATGGGAAAGGAGAAGATTACACTCTTTGGGTCTCACCTGGTAGTCCTGGGAATCTGGAGAGACCAATGGGGAGCCCAATTTTTATGGTTCATTCTTATAGTTTTGAACCCTTGTCCTAACGGAACAGAATAGGGATTCCCTAGAATGGTATGGGGTAAGGGGCACCAGAGGGTTTCAAAGACACCTGATTCAATTCAAGGCACTGGGTTAAATAATAACAATCAATTCACATATTATTCTTTTTTACAATAACAACCATTTATTAAGTGCTTCCTCTGTGCTTATTTATCTCTGACAGCCCTGTGAGCTAGGCACCACTATATTGCCCAGTTTACAGATGAGGAAAATGAAGGATAGGAGACTAAGCCACTTGTCCAGGGTCCAATGGCTCATGTACAAATGGCCACCAGTACAACAAAAACCACGAAGAACCCGCCTCCCTGTGTCTCTCTCTCTGACTGTGTCATATCACAGTGACAAAGGGGATGTTTCAAGTTCTGGGGTAAGGGAAAGGGAGGGGGAGAAGGAAAAAAAACAATCTGAACATATATTAAGCCTACGTTTTGTGCTATATGCTTGCCATATGTCATCTCATCTGTCCTCACAGCAATCCTCTTAGTTAGCTGCCATTATTATCGTAATTAATAGGTGAAAAAACAGATACTTGCAGATGTTAAGTTATTGGCCCAAGATGGAGCAAGGAGTCAAACCCAGGAGGTCTGCCTGCAAAACTTAGTGTCTTTCCCTTGTACGTTGCTACAGAAGCACTAGCCAGAAGAGAAGCCCGAGCAGCAGATTTGGGACTGCAGAAGAATAGGAGAAAAGAATGTATTTTGGAATGAGTTAAGGAAAGTAGACCAAGAAAAAGGATATATTGCTGCGACTGGGATCTTTAAGAGTCAACTATCATTTTCTGGACACTGACCTGTGTGCGTATTTGTGTGTGTGTACCGGTAAGTGTGGTAGTTTGCTTTCAAATATGGCTGCCAACAGTTCCTCCCATACTTGTATGTGCTCTCCTCCTGTGTAGCGGGGGGATCTGTGTCTCTGGTGAATCTGGGCTGGTCTTGTGATTTGCTTTAGCCAACTGAATGTGGGGCGGGTGATGCTGTATGAGTGCTTTTAGCAGTCTAGCACCTTCTGCTTTTCTGTCTTGTTTCCCTGAGCCACCACAAAAGAGTCTGGCTATCCTGCTGGAGTCACCATGCGGGGAGAAGATGCCGGCCAGCCCTCCGCCATTCCAGCCCTCCACCTGACACATCAGACGTGGGAGTGGGGCCCACCAGGCACACCTTCAGACATTGGCAGCTGCCTGAGAGACCCCAAGTGACAGCAGGAGACCGCCAAGTTCCTTACCTAGACTGTGAATTGTGGGCAAGTAAATGGATGTTGTTTTAAGACATTGTTTTGGAGTTGTTATTCAGCAGTAAGACTCACAGATAACTGAAACGGTAGTATTGTATGTAAATACAGGTAGTTAGGTAAGCATGATTTGTTTCCTGCTTGGTTTTGGGCAAAGTTCCAGAAAGGGTAGCCAAGTTAGGGAAAGGTAAATTTTTTTTTGCTTTGTTTTTTGTGGTTTTGTTATTGGTTTGTTTTTTTGTTTGTTTGTTGAAGTATGGCTCTCACACATGGAGGAAAAGCAACATATTTGGGTACAGTGCAATAGGGAAAGGAAGGTACTCGGCAGAAACTGTGGTGAACTGGATGCGAATTTTTAAAAGGAGAAATCTAAGTGTAAGAATTCACATTTCATCAAATTATTTGTAATTAGTTATTGAATAGAATTGTCTATTGGATCTAGTCAAAGACTAATGCTTCACACATGACTAATTATGTTAGAGACCCAGGTGTGAGGTAATGGAAACAGCAAACCATTGAGCATCGGACGACTGTATTCTGGGTCCAGGCTGGGACTCACCGGTGAGCCACTAAACCTCATCCACGTCTCTCAAATGTCGCCTTCTCTGATAGACTACCTAACCCAGCAACCCCAACCCCTCCCACCCTTACCTGCCCTCCCTCTTCTTCACAGCACTTCTCACTGTTTATTCTCCCCTCTCCCTCCTCCCCGCCGCTGGACAATATAAGCTTCGTGAGGGCAGACAGTTTTCTGCTTGCATGGCTGCTTTTGTTTTTAATTGCTGTGGCCCTGGCACATAATAGCTATATGTTAAACATATGCTAAATAAATGAACTTCCTTACCTTGTAAAATGAGGACAGCGTATATGTCAATAGTGTGACTGTGAGCACCAACGGAGATGGTGGGTAGAAGAGTATTTTATAAATTGTAAGTCCAAATAGAAAAGCAAGTGTCACTACTGGGTTCTACCTCTACACGGAATCACAAGTAACATGTTCATGACAGCAATCCATTGTTTTGAAGTGGAGTGCATGCTCCCTCCTTCAACACCTGCTCTGGGTGGGGGGAGAACTCTGGCTTCAAGAGCAACTCCTGGCCCTGTGCTTCCCAGGAGATTCTTAGATGGCACCAGAGGCAAGGCCTGATGCACGATGCCAGGTTCGTCAATGCCCAACATCTGGGCGAACATCTGATTCTGCTCATCTGGAAAGAGAGAAGAGGATGGCAAGAGGAAGAGATAGTACAAGAGACAGGAAGACAGAGACACACAGAGAGATGCAGAGAAGCCTGAGCGCGTCGGAGAGGAGCAGACTGAGATGAGAAGAGAGGCTCATAGTTATTCCAGCTCCTTCAAATATAAAGAGAGTAGTAAACAATTTTAATGTAGAGTTAGATGAAAGAATACCGATCAAGCAAAGACGAGATGACTTGAAACTAGAAAATCTGTTCAAATAATGAGCCACAGAGCTTCCAATTAGCATGTCTTAAATGCTTCCAGGCGGATGCATGAGATCCTGTGGCTTCCTGACTGCCCTTGAGACCGGAGGCAACAACTGTGCTAACCTGACAGGGGAGGAGACTGGGGCTTTGAGGATAAGTGACTTGCCCGAGGTCACCAGCTAGTGTCAGGCTAGTTTTGGTATTTTGGCTTTTAATTCCCACGCCACCCGAAGAGAGATTTGAAAAACCAGCAAGTGCTAAACAATGGGAAACAAAGAAAATACTGCATACCACTGTTGGTGGAATCGCTACGGGACATAGTATGGAAGTGCCTCAGAAAGTTAAAAATTGAACTGTCTTATGATCCAGCAACCCCACTTCTGGGTATGTATCCAAAAGAACCGCTGACAGGGTCCTGAGGACATATTTGCACACCCATGTGCATAGCAGTAATATTCACAGTAGCTAAGAGGTGGAAGTACCCCAAAGGTCCATTGTTGGGTGAGTGGATAAACGAAATGTGGTATATATACATCCAGTGAAATTTCATTGAGCCTTTAAAAAGGAAGGACATTCTGTCACTTGCTACAATACAGATGAATTCTGAGGATATTATGCTGAGTGAAATAACCCAGGCGCAAAAAGACAAATAGAATTCCACTTCTGTAAAGTACCAAGAGTAGTTACATTCATTCAGAGATAAAGAATGGTGGTTGCCAGGGGCGGGGTGGGGTGGGGTGGGGGGAGGGAGAATAGAGAATTCTTGTTTAATGGGTATAGAGTTTCAGATTTGCAAGATGAGAAAATTCTGGGGATCCGTTTCACAACAATGTGAATATGCTTAACATACTGAACTATACACTTCAAATGATTAAAATGGTAAATTTTCCATTATGTGTTGTTGTGTTTTTTTTTTTAACCACAATTAAAAAAACCCACTAAAACCCCAAAGACCCAAAGCCTCAGCTAGTTGATATGTAAAAAAAAGAGATTTTTGATTGTAAGAATGCTAAAGCAGGAGTTAGAAACAATGATATGTCTATTGATTATTCAAGTCACACTGTTACTTAAAACAGTTTTCCTACCCCAGAGGAAGTGTCCCGACGACATCCACATTGTAGGATTCTTTCAGGTTAAACCCAGCTGAAATGCCAGTCCCCATCACCACCTAGAACAGACATAAATCCGAACGTGACTTCATCGATGACAATCAACCGCCACAAACGTGGGCTTCAAACGATGTCTGGCTTGTTCTCACTTTCAACTTCCAGTTTTAAAAAACAGAATTATAGTTAGCTTCTGGCATTTCTAACTTCTGATGGCCCTTCCCCTCCCCCCAAATTAGAATGGACTCTACAGTTGCCTGTGGCCTGGCATTCTTTCCTCTTTATTTTGTTCTGTTCCCTGCTGAGGTATTCGGCAGCTGACCACAAACAGGAAGAGTCCTAAAACCTTCCAGGAGTTGCCTCTGCCCTTCTGACTAAGATGGCGTGAACAAAGGATGTTGGAGAGTGTATTGTCAGGGGGGGTGTCCTGACAGCGTGTCATCAGAAAAGGTGTGTTTGGACCCACAATCCTGCTGATGCTGTGTTCGCGTCAGCAGCGTCAACTGTGGCTAGAGGCCTCCACCAGCCCCACTGCGGTCTCCCAGCTCAGCTACACGCGGGGTCACAGAACGCTGTTGTGCATAAGTGTTCCTGGACGGCCAGGACACAGACTGAGTTGGTGTGTAAAGTACAGCCCTTTCTGAAGTGCGACGGAAACATAACAGAAGGAGAAGCAATTTTATTCATCTTGAAGAACTATTACTATCGAACTTTCTGAGTGGGTCGTCCAGGGGAGAAGGAGGGCTGGCCAGGGCAGGGAGCCAGTCCTCACTGTAGTGGCTGCCGTAGGAAACCAATAAGGCAAATGTTATTAATAAACCATTGTGGTCATTTAAGAACATAATAGAATATATAGTAGTTCACTGCATGTGCATTACTTTTACAATAGTTGCTAAGTTGTGAGATGTGAATACATATTAAGTTGTAAATATGTATTAACTACTTAATACTGTTAGGTATTTCTTCTGGCTTAGGAATGCCAGGAACCAAGAAAGTCTAGGAACCTTTGTCTCTTGCTCTTTTCAAAATGGAAACAGCTTAATTTCTTTAGGTTATTGAAGTTGCAGGTGTTCATTAAAAAACAATTAGCCAATAAAAACTTTGAGAAAGAAAAATATTCCATAATCTCATCACTCAGAGATAATTCATATTGCAGTTTTTACGGATGGCCTTCACCTAGACTTGGAAAACCATCCCTGTCTATGCTCTCCTAGATTTCCTTTCCTTTTAGCTTATTTGTGAACGTTTCCCTTGACACATTCTACCCTTCTCTTGGCAGGACTGGGAGAAAAAAGGTAGGGACTCCCTGTTCCTCCCCTGTCCAAATCCCTCACCAGAACAGCGAGGCATCTGTGGCCAAAGTTGACTTACCGCAAAGAACTCTAAAGGAATGGGTGCCGGTAGTTTCTCTTTAAATCTCTCATTAAACTCCTTGCCACCCAACAGCAAACCAAAAACCATCAGCCCGACGCCTAGAGAACACACGTTGAGGTTTTTAACATTCTGCAACACAGCAACCGTACTCTGTAACACAGTGAACACTGGACGTTTACATTGAGCAGCAGCCCCTGGGTAGACAGAGACACTCGCGGAGACACCGGTGAGCTAACTCACACCAGCCATCCCGTCACCGCGCATTCCTAGTTGAAAGTTCTCAGACTGAAATCTCTCTCTCCCACCAATCAGGAGGCATGTTTACCCAGTCATGCAACTTTACAGTTTTCATTCTTTTTTTTTTTTTCTAGAGAGAGAGGGAGAGCACGAATGAGCAAGCAGGGGAGAGGGAGAGAGAGAATCCCAGGCAGAGTCCGCGCTGGGCTCCATCTCAAGACCCCGAGAGCATGACCTGATCTGAAATCAAGAGTCAGATGCTTAACTGACTGAGCCATCCAGAGCCCCTGTCGCGGTAATTGTTTTCCAACGATCTTATATTACAGTGTTCTTTGATTCTGTAATGGGTCAATGTAGTATTATCATACTCAGAGAGGTACCCCTTAAGCTGAGTCCTGAGCATGAGGAAAGATTAGGGGTTGATATCAGCAAAATAATGCAAAGGTAAATACACAGAGAAGTATTTTGGAGGCAAAAGAGGGAGAAAGTCGTCATGATCAGCACAGGAAAGAGGGAGCAGGAGCACTTCAAAGGCAAGAGAGTGCTAAAGTTTGGAAGAAGCCCAGGACAGTTAGAAAAGAAAGTCTCCAGGGTGCCTGGGTGGCTCAGTTGGTTAAGTGTCTGCCTTCAGCTCAGGTCACAAGGCTGGGGGTCCTAGGATCAGGCCTCGAATCAGGCTCCCTCCCTGCTCAGTGGGGAGTCTGCTTCTCCCTTTGCCCCTCCCTCCCTTGTGCTCTGTCTTTCTCTCAAAAATAAATAAAATCTTAAAAAAATAAAAAGAAAAGAAAGTCTCCTACTTTTATCCTAGGGTTGCAGTCTCGGCACCCCAAATCTGGTCAGTACTCATCTGGCCCCTGGGAAAGTGGGCTACACTGAGCCCAGGCTACACACCTTGCCTGTTGATGCCTACAGCACTCTCAGGGCTTGATCTCTTTTTTTTCTTTGTGACAAGGCACTGAGAGAAATCTCAGTGTAGGAAGCATGTCACTGGCTACTATGGGAAATGAAGAGTTTAGTTATTTAAGGCATGTTCCTACAGTTTGATCCCATTCTAGTCCATCGAGGACTCAATTTTTTTTTTAAAGATTTTATTTATTTATTCGACAGAGATAGAGACAGATAGCGAGAGAGGGAACACAAGCAGGGGGAGTGGGAGAGGAAGAAGCAGGCTCATAGCGAAGGAGCCTGACGCGGGGCTCGATCCCATAACGACGGGATCACGCCCTGAGCCGAAGGCAGACGCTCAACCGCTGTGCCACCCAGGCGCCCCGAGGACTCAATTTAAATGTCATTTCCTTATTGACTTTTAATTGAAAGATCCCTAATTGAAAGATCTCCCTATTTACCCCTAATTGAAAGATCTCCCTATTTGAAAGATCCCTAATTGAAAGATCTCCCTATTTACCTTTCATAGCCGCCTGTACCTTTCCTCCATAGCATGGAACACAGTTTGTAATTAATTACATATTTATGCAATTAATGGTTTACTATCTGTCTTCCCACGGGACTTGGGCTCCAAGAGGGCAAGGGCCGTATCTGCCCACTGACTGCTGTGCCCACCATGGTGCATGGCACACAAACACCGGCAGAGGCCATCGGTCCTTCTGCCCAAGACTAGCTTTAGCAGCATCGCAGAACTTCTGATATGAAGCATTCAACTGTCATTTGATTTTAGTTATTTCATCATTTCCTCTTTATGCATGGAATATTAAGAAGCAGGCTTTTTGTTTTCCAAATGTATGGGTGTTTTAAAGCTACATTTAGTTATCGATTGCTAATTACACTGCACTGTGTGAGAAAATAGTGAATTTTTAGAATTTGTGATCAGTTTCAACATGATCAGTTCTTAGCATTGTTCCCTATGTGCCTGCAAGTAATTTATATTTTCTCTGAGCTGGGTGCAAGCGTCCACATATATTTTATTCGATTCAATGGGTAATCGTGTTAGTTAAATCTTTTACAGATTTTTTTTTTTTTTTTTTTTTTTTNTTTTTTGCCTGCTGGAGTAAGCAGTTTTAGAGAGAGATGCATTCTCCCATGATGCCTTTAAATTGTTAGTTCCCAAAGAGAATACTATTTGGTCTTAAGAAAAAGCAGTCTCTTCCTGTAATTAGGGTGGGTGAAGGTGCGGTCACCAAATAAAGGCCTAATAAAATAATTCCTTGTGAGGCATCACCTATTAATAAAATGGGACTTTAAGGTTTAATTCTCCGTGTAGGGTTCTCAGAAACGTCTTAGAATAATGAGATCTTATCCATTTTATTTTAATTCTTGGAAGAGTGAGCACTAAAGGTGACAGGGACACAGAAGAGAAGAGGGGGAAAGAAGAAGGGAAAACAAATGCCAGGAAGTTGGGAAGTAGCTTACTTACATACACCACCGAAAAGATCCCACTGTACCGCTTTGTTTTCACTCCAAACAGGTATTTCAACATGGAAGTGAAGACGTGCACAGCGGCCGCGGTGGTGAACCCCCGGACCAGGGGCTCGGTGAGATATATGGCCACAAATCCAAACCTACAGACACCTAGGCAACTATTTTTTTTTAATGACAAAGAAACAAAGAAGTCACATGATAGATCAGGAAGCGAAAACCAACCAGAAAACACACAAAAGTTCTTTCTGGACCACTTTCTAACAGGACAGTCTTGCCCCTGCAACAGTTAAGTAGCTCACAGGTGAAACGCTGGTTGTACAGCAAATGGGAAGATGTGGAGCGGCCTGGGGCTCTGGGCACACTCGCAGTTTCCCTGTTCCTCAGGACTGGGGCGGGTTCAGTCAATTGCCACCTCCTGCTCCTTCCAAGCAGTTAAGAGAGGCCTTTTCCTGATCCATCCTGCTTTAAACTTCTCTTGCCTTTGGAATCTCAATGGAAGCTTGTTAGCTCCGTAAATACCAGTTTAAGCCTAAATACTAGCTTAAGCCGGGCGTGAGGTGGGGCTGGTGCTCCTGAGTGCTTTGAACCCGGAGCTCCAGACCTTTGCTGGCTGGACCCTGGCCACCACGGACACCAGCCATGAAGGCTCAACAGATATTTATTCAATGAACAAATGAGAGCCCATTTCTCCACCTGTGAATAGTACCTGGATGATTCCCGAGAGTAAGGTCACAGACATGGCGACTTTCACCCTCAAGGCGTCTCTTGCTTCCGTACCATTGGTTGCATTTACTCCTCCTGGAATGACTATATCGTCTGGTACTAATCGAACGGCCACACCACCAATCATCAGGCTGATCACAGCAAATGGACCTGACAGAATGAAGCATTAACTGAGGCAATCATTTTTGGTGTATCTCCTGGGGTTGTTGCCAAGGGAGACACGGGTGAGGGTCAATAAAGCATCACTGACATAAACGCACTGCTCTCCCTCGGCCTTCCGCCCCTGGGTTATGTGTAAGCTGTGTATGTACACACCACATTCTCTACAAATGACCACAAGGATATCTTCCGCCCCATGGACTCTTCCAGAACCGGGACATCTGCCCATTAAGAAGTAGTCTAATTCCTCTCTCCTTCAATCTGGGTGGGCTTGTGACATGCTAGTTGCCAAAAGAATGCAGCAAAAGTGATACTGCATGGCTTCTGAAGCCAGGTAACAGAAGGGGATGGCTTCCATCCGCACTTGCTTGTGCTGGGCCTGAGGGCGAGCAACCTCCATTAGGACCCAGCGGAGAGAAGGATGGAGAGGGAGGGAGGGAGAGAGTAGCTGCTCCAGCTCCCCCTCTGACTCACAACTGCCTGAAAGACCCCGAGCAGGCACTGCCCAGAGGAGCGCTTCCCAAATCCTGACCCACAGCAAATCTGCAAGATAATCAAGTCAATATTTTAAGCTGCTATAGTTAGGAGGGTATTTTTTACCCAGCACCAGACACTGGAAACAGTGTGTGTGCGTGCTTGCACGTGTGTGTGCGTGCACGCGCGCACTGCTAGCAGCCTCGTGCAGCACCAACACTGTTATGAAGTCCATATAAATCTTATCCTAAATACACTGGGAAAAATCATGTATAATTCAAGGCCTCAAATAGGATGAAAACACAATACATGCATAGTACTTAGGAACATGCAGTAACACGAATAAAAGAAAAAGAAAAACCAGATCCAAGCAAACTGTATCATGAACTAAAGTACTTATTCCCCAGATTTCAACAATTGCTCTTTTACAGGAGAAAATGGTCTTTTTCTCCCCGTTATGTCAAGATTATAAGAAAGCTATTCATTCTGGAAATCTGCAGAGTCTCTTTTTACAAAGCACCTAGTGCGTATGCAGTAACCAAAGTTTCTATGAAGTGGATGTTGTGAGAACAAACATGCAATTTCTCTGGCACACTGCAAAGCTGGAAACCCACACAGAACGGCACTAACATAGCAACTCTAAGCTTTTACCGATGGATATGTGTCTGGAGGTTCCAAGAAAACAATACATGATAACAGGGTAAAATGAAGAGTACAGGCCAAACACCGGAGGCACAGCTGCTAGCATCGCAAAGGCTAACCCTGGGGGATCGAAACCAGACAGGTATGGAGAGATCATTAGAAGGCAGAGGGTTCCGTGTACTTACCTCTCGGCGCTTTAGGACGAAGCGGTGAAAGGCACGGTATTTTAAGCAGATGGGTCTTAACCTGCCCACCCTTGCACCCCAATCCTACACCCAGACTGAGACTGGTTTCCCCGTCATCTTCTCTTTGCCAAGGGATGGATTTTTTTCTGCTTTATTCTTTCCCAACCTAAATAAGGGCAGAAAGTCTTAGTTGACTGGTGTAGCTATAATCCGTGTTGATGGCCAAATGTTGGCTGTTTCTCTAAGGGGTGTTTCTGTGGGTTCGTTGGGGATTCCTTTTCAATAAGGAGCTCGCAGTTTCCAGTTCTTTTACCTCTTCCAGGTTCTCTCTGCGGGCATATGCTCCTCCGTAGGCAGTCTTCTTGGGCAGGTACCTTTCAAATGAGCCAAGCCTTGTTACCTTCCAGAGCACCCACTTATCCAACGGGAAAGCACCTTTACCCCAAGAAACTTCGGAAGTGCAGGCCACGCCCACTGGAGGGCTTTCCATTCTGCCTACATGGGCAGTTTATACCCTTTTACCTGTAGATTCTTTTTCTTGCAAGAATTAGGCAACAAACCCCCAAACTCCAGAGGATACATGTCTAGCGCTCTGAGTCGTTCTCCTGCAGTCACACCTACCTTGACTTTAGAGGAGGGGAAATGTATAGCGCTTTCACCTCTCTAGAAAATTCTCACTCCAGATTATCATATCCCTGGTCCCCGAATATATCCTGCTGAAGTGATGCACTAAAGAGACAGTTTGGTGTCATTTATTCATAGTTTTGCAGAGATGGTCTGGCACCCTCTTCAGAATGTGGAGACTATAAACGCCCCTTGTTCTCAGCTCAGGGAGCTCAACAAAATATCTGAGACAACTAGAAAATTCACTTCATGCATTGTTAGGTCGTAAGAAAAAAATTTTAGCCGAAGAAGAGGTGGGGAAGCATCCCTATTCCATATATAATAATATGGTTATCTCAATGTTGTCTTTTTTAAAAAAAACAAATTTCTATTTTTTAATTTTTATTTCAAAGGAACACATGTCTATGGTTTAAAAAGCCTAACAGTACTAAAAGGCTCTGAAGAAAAGCAGGCTCTCTTCTGCCTTACCTCCAGGTTCTGCTCCCCAGGGTGCTCACTTCCAACTTGTTTAGCTGTTTTTCTACCATTTATCTTGTTTCTTTAAATCAACAGTCCTCAACTGAGAGGATTTTGCTCCCCTCCCCCGCCCCCTAGGGGACATCCTGGCAATGTCAGCAGACATTTTTTTATCATCTTGACGGAGGGTGGGGGCTGCTCCTGGCACGGGTTGGGGCTGGGAAACCTTGCTCTAAATAACGTGTTGGCATGATTCTCAGTTTATCAGTTTCACATGTTAACTACTGACTTCCTAGTTTTTCAGCTTTCATATCATAATTATGTGACTTTTTTTTTTCTTTCTAAGAAGTTTTGAGATCTTCTCTCTATCCCTGGTATTCTGATATTTTATTATGGTGTGCCTCATTTTATTTTTTATTTCTTCTGCTGGGTACCTGGTGGTTTCTCGCAGTCTGAAGACTCATGTATTTCAAATCTGAAAATATTCTTTGATGGTATGTTCCCTTCTGTTTCACCTCTTCTTTCTGGAACTGCCAGTACATGTGTGACGAAACGCCAGGACGGATCCCCGGTGTTCTTGTCTCGTCTCTCCTACTGCGCACATATTCATCTTTTTCTTCTACTTCCAGATTTCCTCTATCTTCCAACCCTTTCACAGAGTGTTTTATCCCAGCTATCATAATTCTAATTTCTGCGATCTCTTTCTTGTTCTCTGAAGGCTCCTTTTAAAAATCACATCCTGGGGCGCCTGGGTGGCTCAACCGGTTAAGCGTCCGACTCTTGATTTCAGCTCAGGTCGTGATCTCAGGGTCGTGAGATGGAGCCATGTGTGCGGCTCTGTGCTCAGTGTGGTGTCTGCTTGAGATTCTCTCTCCTCTGCGTCTGTCCCTTCCCCTGCTCATGGTCTCTCTGGAAATAAAATCTTTAAAATCACACCCTGTTCTTATCTCACGGATTCAGTATGTTTTCATAACTTGCTGAGAATACTACAGAGCAGATATGTCTTATTTTGCCTTCTCCATTATTTATGTGCCCAATGAGTTCCTTCTTTCTATTTGGTTTGTTTTCTCCCTTGAAGCTTCGTGTGCATTCGCCCCCTTTATTTACTGATGAGCTTTACTGTATGGCAATTGGGGGACCAGCCAGCATCTTGTTTGGGGAACCCGCAGTTGTCACTATAGCTTTTTTTCTCTGAAGATGGGTCGTTTGCCTTGGGCTGCAAGTCCTCTCAGGCTCTTTGGAGCTGCTCAGGGCAAGGAAGAGCCTTTGTTAGTGCACAGGTCAACGTGTAACCTCATTCCTCCTGACATCTTTCAGTGTTTTCACCTGCCATCCACTGCACGGGATCGGTGGGGACCTGGGTGGCCATGTGCTTGCTGTTTCTTATACAGACTTTCAAACAATCCTCTTGCTTCTAGCCCTCTGCCTGACTCTCACCTTTGACAATCCTTGGAGCTGCCCATTTCCCAACGTTCTGCAAGGCAGACACCCAAAAACCAGCTTCCTCCACTCTGATAATTCAGTTGTCACTCATCTATCACTTGCCTTTTTTTTTTCTCCTGCTCCACGGCATCTGCTCCCCCATTTTCTTTGTCCTTGCTAGTTTACACCATTTCCCTCTCCTTTACCAACATTTTAGAGGGATTTTAAATTTAGAGACAGAATCATGTATTCAATTAAATTCATGAATCCATTAATTGAATGCTTAACAAAGTCTTTTCACTAATAATTTACCAACCTCAAGAAATTAACTTACTATCTCTTGAATCTCTATCTTTGCTACATTTTGTTTTTCCTATTTATCTATCTTCATTGACTAGTAATGGGCAGAAAAATACCTTTTCCATACAAATTTGATTGTAGGATGACTTACATCTCTTAGTGTTCAATCTACTGGATCATTCTTCTTTTCTGTAATACCACAGGGTTCTGGTTCTCCTTTCCCCTTTCCAGATGCTTCTTTTTCAGTCTCTTCTGCTGGTTCCTCCTTCTTTATTTGGTCTTTAATGTTGGACAAAGCTTGATCCTGGCTCTCTTCTCTTTCACTCGCATTCTTTTCTTGGGTGGCCTTGTCTATTGCCGTGGCTTAAATGTCCCCTGTATGTCAAGGATCCCCAAACTGACATCTCTAGCTCACAGCTCTCTTTTTAGCCCGTTATATTTTAAATATAAATATGCAATGTCCATTTGTCTATCTCACAAGCATTTCAAATTTAACATATTCAAAATTACCCTTCAATCCATTCCTCCTGCAGTCTTTATTATGTCTGCATTTGGCACCTCCAACCCTCAGAGGTTAGAACCAGAAATCTGAGAGTCATTCTTGACCATCCTTCTTCCTCAATGTCCCCACATCCAACTCATTGGCCCAGAAACCTTAAAGTAATTCTTGACATGCCTTGCTTCCCCATTCTCCCCTCCAGTCAATCTGGCTGATTTCACCATAAAATATAGCATGTATCTTTATAACTCTTTTAATTTTTATCGCCACCACCCTAGTTCAAGATGGAAGAATGCTAACAGGTCAAATATAAATCTGTGGAATGGCATTTTAACCGAATTCGGCACAACCCTGAGGTCTTTTCTGAAGTATTAGCTTACATGGGTTCACTGCAATCACTTCCTGTAGCTTTATCTGTCCCACTTGACTGTTTGTTTCACTTATTTCCCATTTCAGATACTGAGCGCTGTGCGCTTCCCTCCCTGCCCCCACCTCTGCCTTTGAACCTGTCCCCTTCTCCGCCCTTGGGGTGTTGGTGCCCAAATGGATGTGAAAAACTATCGTAAACCTGGTGTGAGGCTTTTGTTTAAAAGATTTGGTATTAGTCACTTGGAAAATTAAAAATGCAGCAAATTGATCATTAGGGGAAGTGATTTTTTTTTTGACAAATTGATCATTTGGTAATTAATTTTTAGGAAACTGGAGAAGTAAACAGATTCTTGGCCAACTGACCTAGAGGTTGTTCAAGACATTATCACCTTTTGCCGACACTGAGTTATTGTCACCTCTAATTGGTCTCCCCACTTTCATTCTGGTACCCTCCCACCAAGCAAATCAATCCCCCCCCAACAGCAGTCCTAGAAACCTCTTAGAAAGAAAGAAACCCCAAGTGAAAGCACGATGATAGCTTTCAGTGCCCTCAGAGTGGAATCCAAAGAGTGGCCAACAAAGCTGTGCAGACCTGCTACCGCCCACCTCGCTGGCGCCAGGCCCTCACTCCCTACACCCCTAGCAAGCTGCTTTTCTATGAATTCTTCAAACCAAGTCTTCAAATACTCAATTCTTTCCCTGCTAAGTGTCTTCACACATGCTATTCCTTCTGCCTCAAATGCACTTCCTCTCATTCCTTACCTTCCCCCTGTTCATCCTTCAGGGCACAACTCAAATCTCTCTTAAAGAAGTTTCTATGACTTACCTACTTGAGTTAGGTTCCCCTATTACTACCTTCTGGTACCCTGTATTTTCCTTCATTGTGTTTAACATCATTTGTAGTTAAAATTTATATGTGCTTTCTGCCTGTTTGGATAGTTAGTTCCATAAGGACAAGGAGGGCTGGAGAGATGCTTGATAAGCATGCATAAATAGATGAATGAATTAAAGATCATTTTCTTAAATTCTTATATCACAGATAAAATCACAGAAATGTAGAGGAACTCAGCAATCCTGGTCCCTTGTAATTAGAATATGGACTTAAAAGTCAAGATCCTTAACAATGACAACTCCAACAACACATTCATTGAGTGACTGATTAACTTAGCAAGAAGTAAGGCCAACAGTTTAGCAATTGTGGAAGGAGCCGAGATGCCCTTCAACAGATGACCAGATTAAGAAGACACGGTCCATAGGGGCGCCTGGGTGGCACAGCGGTTAAGCGTCTGCCTTCGGCTCAGGGCGTGATCCTGGCGTTCTGGGATCGAGCCCCACATCAGGCTCCTCTGCTATGAGCCTGCTTCTTCCTCTCCCACTCCCCCTGCTTGTGTTCCCTCTCTCACTGGCTGTCTCTATCTCNGTTTAGCAATTGTGGAAGGAGCCGAGATGCCCTTCAACAGATGACCAGATTAAGAAGACACGGTCCATATATACAATGGAATATTACTCAGCTATCAGAAAGAACGATTTCTCAACATTTGCTGCAACATGGACGGCACTGGAGGAGATAATGCTAAGTGAAATAAGTCAAGCAGAGAAAGACAATTATCATATGGTTTCGCTCATTTATGGAACATAAGAAATAGGAGGGAGATCGGTAGAAGAAGAAAGGGAAGAATGAAGGGGGGGTAAACTGAAGGAGGAATGAACCATGAGAGACTGTGGACTCTGGGAAACAAACTGAGGGCTTCAAAGGGGAGGGGGTAGGGGATTAGGATAGGCCAGTNGGTAACCTGAAGGAGGAATGAACTACAAGAGACTGTGGACTCTGGGAAACAAACTGAGGGCTTCAAAGGGGAGGGGGTAGGGGATTAGGATAGGCCAGTGATGGGTAGTAAGGAGGGCACATATTGCATGGAGCACTGGGTGTTATTCGCGAACAATGAATCATGGGACACTACATCAAAAACTAAGGATGTACTGTATGGTGACTAACATAACATAATAAAAAAATTAAAAAAAAGAAGAAGAAGAAGAAGAAGGCCAGGCCCAGGCAGTTCCTAGAAATATACTGATCTTCAAACTAGTATCATCATAGTCACTACTACTGTTTCTGGGCTTTTTAAGGGTAAATGTTTCTGAAGAATTCCTTTAGACCAGTAAAGTTGAGTAGAATGATATGATACAAACTATGAATTTGCAATCATGATGAAAGTAAACAGAAAAAAAGGTCAACAATTATTTGAAGCGATGGTGGCAAGGGAAACAACACAAAGAAATAAATATACCTACTAACCTTGAGGAAGCTGGAGCACCCCTGTGCTTATGCCTGAGACCAAGTCACCCAACACATACTCTTTGAACTTGTATGCCGGTAACCACTTCGTTATGGGCAGGAACATATAAATGATATTTCGTATCTTCTTGGGAGTACATCTGGGAGGACAAAAACCAAAACAAACCCAGAAATAAAATGAGGAACACGGCTACAGAAGTCACACCAAGGCATTTTCCCTTCCCCATATCCTGGAGCAATAAGGAAAAATTCACACTCTGTGCTAAGAATGACCTTTCCACTTTGCAGAGAACAGAAACAAGAAGAGCTGCTTGTAACCCCCCCTTTTTTTTTTAAATGGAAACATCTGAATTGGCTCCATAACAATGCCCTACGACTTACCATGAACAATAAGAAAAATTTAGCTTGAAAATAATTGAGATAACCCAGAAGCTATTATTTTAGTAGATGAAGTGCTAATGTACCTTCTGGGTTGTTGTAAAAACAAAGCGGGGGAATCATTCACTGATTGAGCAAATTTTTGAATGTGGAACCACTGGCGGGCAGGCCCATTTAGTTTCCCCTGTCCTTATAAAATGAAGGAAATTTATATAAGTACTATGAGCTTTATGGGTATGTATTCAACACTTTAGGGTCTTTGATTAGGTGAACTCAAAACACCATTTGTCACTGGCCTGTAGTAGTGGATTCTGTGTCTGGGTGTCTTGATCAGGTGGAACAACGTGCTAATAAAACCCAGGCCTTGTATTTAATCCCTACAGAGTTCAATTAATTTTGATATATAGACTATTCTGGGCCCTGGCCAGTCCTTTTGCCAGTCTATGCCAATCATCAGAGACATCACTGAATAAGAGCACGGACAGATGGGTTCCATCACCACTGGGACAGCCCCAAGCCCTCTGGGTGACAAGGAGGCAATTTATTCCATTCAAAAGACAATGCATTCTTACAGCACACATGGTACTTTGTACCATGTCTTTAGGAGCCAGAAGTATCTGATCGTCCCGTGAAGGAAGATACCAGAAGCAGATTTGGGGCAACTATAGCAAGAGCTATGAATTTGAGGGAAACAAACTGGATTAGATGCCAGGCTCCATGTTTAGGAAATTAAGATATTAGTAATAGCTACATTTGTGTAGTGATTGCCATGTGCCTCGCACTTTGCATGTATTAACAGATTTTAACCCCCAGGAACTCTTTGATGTAAGTACTATTATTATCCCCATTTTACAGAGCAGGAAATGCAAGCACATAGCTGGTAGGTGGTTGGGACTAGGATTAAAACTCAGTCTGACTACAGTGAATACATTTTAAAACTCTCCTGATGATCATTCCTAGAGCGGAGGGTCCCTGTGAAGCTACGTGAACACAGAGCACAGACGTATGGTCCCAAGGGTGCAGAAGGCAGCAATCAAACCTAATCTCGGGAGCTCTCAAGAGACACACACATATTACCATTCCCAGGCCTGCAACACGGCTGTGTAAGTGTCTCCAAAGTGAGGAGTCCTAGGACACTGAGTGTCCTTGACAGCCTGCATTGGGACTTAAATTCAGGATATTGCCAAATGGGGTAGAAGCCGGGGTGGAAAAAAAGACAGAGTGGTTGGAACATTCCTAAGAGATGAAGGAAGAGGTGGATATTTCAAAGGTGGTGGAGTATGGGAAAAAAGCGTGCTTAAACTGTTAAAGGGTGTGAGTATAATCAGAATTTAATAAACAGGGTGAAATATATGATGAAGCTGGGGTTCAATCAAATACCTATCCCTGAGTGAACTGTGTGGACAGTTCTGCAAACCCTAAGTGCTCACCATTTGTTTTTTTTCCCCACTGCACCAGATTTTCTTGATACATTTGACCTTGCTTTTGTCATCACTGAATGACGGGATAAAGGAAATGGGTTAAAACACAACATACGTGAATGCCTGTTTCAGCTTATCCCCGATGGAATCCGAAATCTTGTCCTTCTTGTGCAGTCTNTCCCCGATGGAATCCGAAATCTTGTCCTTCTTGTGCAGTCTTTCCTGGAGGACCGGGTGACTGAAGATAGGCCTTTCCACATAGTACCTCTGGCTTGCTGCGAGGATTTCATTTTCTTCTGCATGATCCATAGTCCTCTGAGATTATGCGTCAACAGCAGGAGACAAGCATTGCCTGAGAGTCACTAAAGGAGAAAATGAAGAGCCTATTTCAGATGCCAAAATCTGACAGATGACTGTTCCTAAGCATCTCTTCCCTGCAGGACTGTAAGCTCGCTGGAGGACTTCATCATCTTCGGACATCCCAGAGCACCTACCTCAGTATCTAGCGATCATTAATAAATCAAATGAAGTTAAAATCAATAAAAGAAAAAACCCACATGTGACTTATTTCCTCCCACGGCAATAAGTGGTAATGTGTATGCTTTTAACGGAAACTCATATTAAATTCAGTGGCTAAATTCTGCAGTCAGCTGGCTTTCAGTGCATATGAGGGGAAGAGTGACTCAGGCTGACACGGATCATTTACATGTCAAGGAACCAGGAAAAGGGGCAAGATCAGTCCTTAGATTGACCCCAAGGTTCTTGAAGGTATATTATGCTCCTCTCCAATTCTGTACTCACGTTTGATTACTCCTTAAATTATTCCACGGTTCAGAACTGAGGTTTATACACCTCCATGAGGGAAATTCCTGGTGACTAGTGAAAGGGTGTAAGTTGAAAATATCAGTGCAGTATTATAATACGGTTTTAAAGGTGATGATGTTGTCATGTTTGAGACAATCAGGATGGTAGATTCACATATATACAACATACATATATTATATATATACGTATGTGTATATATATGCTACACATACTGAATGTTAACATGAGTAAAAGAAATGATTAAGGAATAAAAACCCAATATATTTGTGCACATGAAAATA
>NC_048218.1:128283683-128361603 GCF_002007445.2 Ailuropoda melanoleuca | reverse complement strand
TATAAAGTAGTTTTAAAAAGTGAACTAAATCTACTTGTGTTATCATCAATAAATCTCAAAAACTTAACTTTCAATAAAAATGCAAGGCTCAGATACTTCAAGGATACAATAATTTAAACAGTTAAACAATGTATAAAGCAATACTATACGTTTATGGACACATATATGTAGTAAATGTATAAAACCAGGAATGATAACGAGAAACACTAGGATCAGGGTGGTGTTTCCTTCAGAGAGAAGGGGAATCAGACTCAGAGGAGATAATGCTTTAACTTACTGTATCTACAATGTTTTAGTTTGTAAAACAATTGGTGCAAATAGAGGAAAACATTTAGATTTGATTAAGCCTTGCAGTAAGTGAATGGGAGTTTGTTACATGATTCTTTGTATTTGTCTGTATATTTGAACTATATACCTTATAATGAAAATTAAGTGCACAACTAAATCCACTGTTCCCACCTGTAGGAAGTTAACATCAGAGGAGATGGGAGTTAGCATGAGCTAACAGTTAGGTATCTATGTGTGACCATAGGAGTGCGGGGGATTACTGACGTTGCTCAATATAATTCCTGCGGGACGAGAAGTTAGTTTTTCACCAAACAGAAATTACATTCACACTGAACTCAGGCTCGTGTGCTCAACCACAAAACATCACGCAAAAATAAGTACCTATGTCTGAGGAGGTTAACAATTCCAGAGTCTAGAATAAAAAGGAAGCCTAACAGCAAATGCAGGCAAGTACCAATAAGGAGGATATGAGCAGGTTAGTCTGGAGAAAGAGGATCTTGCAGAAGAATCTGACAAACAGAGATCATATGTCTTTTGTTTAAGCTAGCAAGGATGGTTGGCCATGTCTCGGCTAACTTTTTAAGACCACTCTAGAACTCATCGTAACACCTAAGAACGCCTGGGCTGATTTATGTGAGTGAAGTCTGACAAAGGGCAAGGCAACCACTCTGCCTTCCCCCGAACTCCTCCAGAACATTACATGACAGTGTTGTAGAACCATCTGTAATTCAGGCAACGTACCGCTCGAGCTGCTTTCAGCCGTGGTACCCATGCCCACAGTTCCGTTCATTCTGATGAGAAATGCCATTTCCCCCCTCACTCTCCTTCCATTCTCCCTACACCCTGATCATTGTATCTTTCAAAAGCCTGGTTTTGTCTTCTGCTTCTATGAAGTTTTCCCTTACCACTAATCCCCCACAGACTGGGTCTATACTTACTACTTGTGTAATTTCCCATTTTTCCTCCCACTGATTATAATTATTGGTCTCTTTTTTAATTTGTCTGTATACCTCCTTGGTCCTCTTCTGTCCTATTTCAGAAAGGTTATATCTTCTTTCATAGAGTCACTCAAAGAGAAAAAGACAAGGTAGATCTGAGGGAGTTCTAATAAGAGTCAGACTTTCTTTTTCCCCTGTTGCAAAAACCCAGTTTTACCATTGATTTTACTGTTCCCCAACATCAGTTTGCCCAGATGTCAATGGGATGGATTGTGATGTTGTATCATCTACAATCAGTGGGACCAAACCTGACACAATGGTCTGGGGAAGGTTTAAAGTACTAATATCAGGGCCTCACTTTGAACCTCCTGAAATAGGATTTCCAGGGGTAGGGCCTGGACAATGGACATCACTCTGTGTGGGTTTGGGCATGAACTGTTGTACCCATGTGTGACAGCCTTCTCTAAAGATTTCAGAGCAACAGAATAGGTGTTTACATTAAAACTCAGCAAGGAAATAAAATATCTTTTTTAAAAAGGAGAAGGGAGAGGGAGAAGGAGACTCGCTGCTGAGCATGGAGCCCAACTCGGGGCTCTATCCCAGGACCCTGAGATCATGACCTGAGCTGAAGTCAGATGCTTAACTGACTGAGCCACCCAGGTGCCCTGGAAATAAAATATTTCCAAAATATTAGACATTCTTTTTTTTATTTTTAAAAATTTTATTATGGTATGTTAGTCACCATACAGTACTTCATTAGTTTTTGATACAGTATTCCACGATTCATTGTTTGCATATAACACCCAGTGCTCATTGGAATACGTGCCCTCCTTAATACCCATCACTGGGCTAACCCATCCCCCCACCTCCTCCCCTCTGAAACCCTCAGTTTGTTTCCTGGAGTCCATAGTCTTTCATGGTTCATCTCCCTGATTTCCACCCCCTTCATTTTTCCCTTCCTTCTCCTAATGTCCTCCACGCTATTCCTTATGTTCCACATATAAGTGAAACCATATGACAATTGTCTTTCTCTGCTTATTTCACTTACCATAATCCCCTCCACTTCCCTCCATGTCAATACAAATGGTGGGTATTCATCCTTTCTGATGGCTGAGTATAGACATTCTTATCCTTATTCTCAAAAGTCCTTTGGCTATTCTCAACAGGATTCCTCATTGATACCCATTACTCTGAAGGTCATTTGCCAACACCTCATTTCTCCTTCTAGAACTTCAAAATTCCTTCTACTTTATTAAGCAGGGCAATTACATGTGTGCTTTAAAAGTTACCTAAGAGACACAGGCTCTCGTGTACCAGCAGGACCTGACCTTGGGGAGGACAGGGACAGCTCCTCCCTGCCCACAGTGGGAAGGCAGAGTACGTGCATATAAATGTGCTTAGGCTGGTAGATCTGGTGCTAGAAAGATGAGTTTTCTCTTTTGTGAATTGTATTGAAAGGGAGAAGGATGGGCGCCTGGGTGGTTCAGTCGGTTAAGTGTTGGACTCTTTTTTTTTTTTTTAAAGATTTTATTTATTGACAGAGATAGAGACAGCCAGCGAGAGAGGGAGCACAAGCAGGGGGAATGGGAGAGGAAGAAGAAGGCTCACAGCGGAGGAGCCTGATGTGGGGCTCGATCCCACAACGCCGGGATCACACCCTGAGCCGAAGGCAGACGCTTAACCACTGTGCCACCCAGGCGCCCCAAGTGTTGGACTCTTGATTTCGGCTCAGGTCATGATCTCAGGAGCGCTTGGCGGGGAGTCTGCTTGAGATTCTCTCTCCCTCTCCCTCTGCCCCCACCCCCCGCTGCTCTCTCTCTCTCAAATACATAAATAAATCTTAAAAAAAAAAAAGTGAGAAGGAAAGAGAGACTGTTGGAGGTCTAAGGAAAGAGAAGTTAGACCAGAGATTGACAAGGTATCGCCAGGCAGTACTGTGTCTACTTGATGTCCGTGATCTTACTTGTAAGTAGAAACTAATAAATACATACATTTTTCTTCCACTAAAATAATAATAATGATGATAATAATAATAATAAGTAATTTAAAAAAAAGTTCCCCAGGAGATTCAGATGATCAGCTAGATAGGTATTTGGCATGTTAAAAGATACTGGCTTTCAACTCTGCCTAAACTCAGAATCTCCTCAGGTGCTTTTAAAAACAAGAAATCCTGGGCTCCACACCAGACTAATTAGAGCACAACCTCCAGGAGGGGAGCCCAGGCATTTTCTTAAAAAAATATCCTAAGATGATTTTAATGAGAACCACTGGCTTAAAACCTAAGAGAGACAGAGAAATACACATGAAAAAGACACAAGAAAACCACAAATAATTTGAAATAATTTTGAAGACGAATTTGTAATACAAGGACATGATGTAGCAGTAAAAATACTTCTTTGAATTTGCCATTTTCATTTAGGGAATTGGTTCTCAGCCCTGGCTGCTCACTGCAATCACCTGGGTAGCTACTGATGTCTGACTCCACGGCCAGGGATTCAGATTTAATTGGTCTGGGAGGCAGGCAGGGGCTGAGAATGTAAAAGGCTCTCCAGGTGACGATAATGCATAGCTCAAGTTCATCCAAACAAAAAAGAAAACACTGGATAGGGTGTAAATAAATTGTGCGCAATGCATTATAACACTGTCTTTACTTATGTGTGTCTTTGAAATATTTAATAAAAAATTACAAAACAGAAAAATATCTAGCTTAGGTTTTTCAAGCAAAGTCTTGTTTCTATTGTTACATTCTCAAAACAAGAGTTGTGTGTCGGTGAGCCGTGCAAGGCCCATTAAACTTTATACGGTCTCAGTTGTTACAAACACTTCTTTCTGGGTTTAAATTAGGAGCAAGTCTCAAAGAAAGATCTCAAAACATTAGATGGATTTAGGAAATCATTAGGGTATATACTCTCTGTAGGGCTGCCAAATAAAATATAGGATGTCCATTAAATTTCAATGCAGACAAACACCAAATACTTTTTTAGGATATGTTCCAAATATTGCATAGAGCATAGTTACATTAAAATTTTATGTTTTATCTCAAATTTTACTGGGTATCTTATGGCCACTGTAACTCCCTTTAGGTTAGGAAAAGACAAAGAGGGGATTCTCAAATATTTTTGAGGTGTTAGGACCCTGGCTATAGTCTTAAGTTTCCTTGAGATATCTGTTTGGCAGTTTTTCTTGCCTGGGAAAAGAAAGGAGTGCTGGGAAGGGTAAGGACGGGACAGGAGAAGAGGGTATTATAAAGAAAGGCTGTCCTTTTGGGGAACTTTTAATGCTCATCAATGATTAAATAATTAAAGCCATGAAGGCTATCAATAACCCCTTTATCAGAAGAGCGGCAAAGAAACCAAGGGACCAACGTGAGCAGATCAAATGACCAGACTCTTATCTGACAGATAATGAGCTTCCAGTGTGCTGATTAAAACATAAATCACCAACTTGTAAAACCACACTAACTCTCACATGAGAAAAGCTACTTCTAAGATGGTCTAAAGAGACAAATCTGACAGGTCCTCCAACAAAAATACTAGCGACAGAAAAGCAAAATGACCTGGAGGTTCAAATCCTGTTTTCCACAGCTATGAAAGAAGGGATTTAAAAACAGTTTTCATCATAGATTTCTAGGTCTGAAAGTCATCTTGAAGATGATCCAATCTAACTCCCTCCCTTTGTAGGTGGGAAAACCCATCTACGCTCACGTGGGGGTAGTAAGTGACTTCTCCAAAAATATTCTCAAAACACAAACCTTGTTTCCTATTCAAAGTGCCATCAAATTTAAAAGGCACAGATATTTAGAAATAAAAACAAAACAGAGGCACCCTTTTTAACATCAAACTAAAAGCAAGAATTAGTTGCTTGCCCATAATGGAGATTCACGATGGTTTTGTGGGAGATGCTCCAACATGGAGGTCAGGATCAGGGTCCAGCCCTAGCTCTGCACCTCAGGCATCTGAGCCATTCAATACCTTTACGACAGGGCCAACTAGACAGCAGCAACTTGGAAGAGTGTCCTAATCACCTAGGGAGCTTGAAACAACAGATTTCCAGGTCCTTTAGAGATGCTGAGTTAGTAATTCTGGAATATGAATCATTTAAAGCTCATAGCGGGAGACTGAGGAAGAGCCTGTTGGGAAACCCAATGCTGTTGACTTCTGTTCAGTGATGGCTACTTAGGCCTCAAAAATGCTTGTTGAATGAATACAGAAAAACAACTTGCCTCTCTGAGTCTTAGTGTCCTCCTCATCCTTAAGTAATATTTCCAGTGACGACACTCTGAGAACAGTATTTGGCAAGCTTGTCCCAAATACCAATTAAATCTCTGTGGATTTAGCTAGAATGGGTTCAGTTGTCTGAAAGTTAAGGCACCCCCCCCACACACACCAGTTCAGTAATGCTTTTCAGTTTGAAAGTGAGTATTCTTCACTGTGGACTGAAGGTATCAGAATAGAGACAGTTTCAGGGCATCCGTCCATCTCTTCAAAGTAATCGACTTCTATAACCCTAATTACAATTATATAATTAATTACATAATAATCTAATTTGTCCTAATGCTTATGTTGTCGACCTTTTCATTCCAAGTATGCAAGCACATGCCCAAACTTACTATATCTTTCACATAATTTCTCTACGGGCGTCAACTAACAAAAATGAATGTTATTTATTATGAACATTTTCTACACNCTATAACCCTAATTACAATTATATAATTAATTACATAATAATCTAATTTGTCCTAATGCTTATGTTGTCGACCTTTTCATTCCAAGTATGCAAGCACATGCCCAAACTTACTATATCTTTCACATAATTTCTCTATGGGCGTCAACTAACAAAAATGAATGTTATTTATTATGAACATTTTCTACATGTCCCAGGGCATGCACTTTTCTATAACAGACATGGCATACAGAAAAGGCTTCATGACTTGCAGTCCAGAAAACAATTTTTCACTTATGACTTTATCAACCTTTTCCTGAAAGCGATTTGGAAAAGCTGCTTCCTTCTCTCTATTCTTCTGGGACTCTTAGCATATATTATCTGCTCTTCCTTATTAACAATTTGATTAACTGCGGTGGCCAATATGTACAAAGAGCCAAAGGCCCTAAAATCTTTGCAGGCTGCTCCTGAATGTGGATGGTAAGCTCTGTGAGGCCAAGACCACTGTCCGCAAAACACTGGCACATACCCCCACACGCGGCAGTCTCCCAGACATTTGGTGACTTCTCCCCACGTGTGTTTGATGGTGGGGGCCAAAGCGGCCAGAGTCCTTAGCTCGGTGCTCTGCTCATCTTTTCCCTCTTCTTTTAGATTTATCATCCTCCTCTTAAATTCCTCTGCTAAAGGATTATGAGATTTCTATCCAAAGATGCAACATCGTACATTATAGGGTTTGGGTTCAGAAGGACCATGTTTGGAGGCTGGAACTGGCACTTAACAGCTGTGTGTTTTTTGCAAGGTACATCAGTTTTCTGTCCCTTCATCTGCTTATCTGTAAACAGCAGTTACGTCCAGGCTGTGGAGTCCCACAGACCATGTTCTGATTCTGCCATGATGATAGGACACCTGGCACATTATTTGACTTCTCTAAGGGGGGGATCCTAAGTCCTGGCTTATGCTTGCTGTCCCAGAGTAATTATTATTTCCAAAAGTGTCCTGGATTGGAAAATACATTCTAGGTTTCCTTCAGATTCTTCAGCAGTAACACTGAAATAAACATAAAACTTCAATATAGATCTGTGAGGAATAAATTAGAGAATGTTTCCAAAGCACTTATCGTGGGGGGGCGCTGGCACACAGTAAGTGCTCAATAAGTGTGACTGTTATAATTATTGCTGTGGGCAGGGGGCCTCATTTCCTTCAATCTCAAGTTGCTTATTTGAAAATGGGGATAATGATTTTTCCTCTGTTTTTATTTAATTATCTTTTTGAATCATTAATATACTCACATGGCTCAAAAATTCATGTATAAAAAGAATTAAAGTGTAGTCTCACTTTTGTTCTATGGCTGGAAGGCAACTTCCTGTGTGTCTTTCCAGAAATATTTTACGCAGACGGATATGAATACATAGTCTCCTTCTCATGACGGTAGCATGACTTAATACTGTTCCACACCTTGCTTTTCTCACTTAATATCTCTTGGTGATCTTTCCATATCACTATAAAATGGATTCCTCATTTTTTAAAAAGTATTTATCCACTTGAGAGAGAGAGAGAGAGAGCAAGCGTGGGAGGGGGAGAGGGAGAGAGAGAATCTCAAGCAGACTCTTTGCTGAGCATGGAGCCGGAAGTGGGGCTCGATCTCATGACCCTGAGAGCATGACCCGAGCTGAAACCAAGAGTCAATACCCAATGGGCTGAACCACCCAGGCACCCGCACATTGTTATATTTTCTACATAGCTGCACAGCATGCTGTTACACAGACGCTCATCATTTGCCTCCCCAGTCCCAACACTGCTGCACTGGGGTTAATGTGAGAGTTATAAAGCACGTAAAATAAGGGACTCCAGAGATATTTACGATTACCTTTTTAATCAATCTCACACTTATTTCCTTTTACCTGCTCCATTTCTCAATGCCTTGGGTCTCTATCCACTCATTCATTCAATATCATTCTACTGACTCTCTACCTCCATGTTTGGCTGTCACATCCATGTTGGCTTAGAGACCAGTAAGCTATGATATATGCCCTCAGGACCCTTGTCATCTAATGTCTTTGCAGCCTCCTACCTCCTTTTAAGGATTTCTTACAGGTGGGTAGAAGCATATGAAATGATAGAGCATATAGAACACGGAAGGTTCTGGGGATGGGAGCAAAAGATTATTGGCAAGGAAATATCATTTAGGAAATGAGATCAAGGGCCTTTGATATATAAATCATGATTTTTTTCCTTATAAAATATATGAGCACTGTGGAAATTTAGAAATGTTTCATTTTCTCATGCAAAAATAATACATGTTCAATGTATCTTATGAATATGTACATTTGTGTATATATAATGTATATTTACATGGCTGGATATTGTCTTAATAGTTTTGCATTAAAATTTTTGTTTTTATTTATTTATTTTTTAGATTTTATTTATTTGACAGAGATAGAGACAGCCAGCGAGAGAGGGAACACAAGCAGGGGGAGTGGGAGAGGAAGAAGCAGGCTCATAGCAGAGGAGCCCAATGTGGGGCTCGATCCTATAACGCCGGGATCACGCCCTGAGCCGAAGGCAGACGCCCAACCGCTGTGCCACCCAGGCGCCCCTAAAATTTTTGTTTTTAAAGATTTTATTAATTTATTTGAGAGAGAGGAAGTGGAGGGAGAGGGAGAGAGAATTTGAAGCAGACCACACTGAGCATAGAACCAGACGCAGGGCTCTATTTCACAATCCTGAGATCATGACCTGAGCCAAAATCAAGAGTCAATGCCCAACTGACTGAGCCACCGAGGCGTCCCTGTATTAAAAATTTTTTACTCAGACACCCGGGTGGCTCAGTCGGTTAAACATCTGCCTTTGGCTCAGGTCATGATCCCAGGGTGCTGGGATCAAGTCCCACATCGGACTCCCTGCTCAGCAGGGAGTCTGCTTCTCCCTCTGCCTGCAGCTTCCCCTGCTTGTGCTCTCTCTCTCTCAAGAGAAAATAAAATATTTTTTAAAAAGCTTTAAAAAAATAAAAAATAAAAAATAAAAATAAAATAATAAATTTTTACTTAACATGATATCATAAGCATTTTGCCATGTTAATGACAATTGCAGAAGCATAATTTTTAATGGTTGCATAATATTTTCTAATATACATATACAATGATTTAACCACCTTCCCTATTATTAGACACTTCAGCTACTTTAAGTAGGCCCTATGCCCAACGTGGGGCTCGAAATCACAACCCTGAGCTCAAGAGTCACATGCTCTACTGACTGAGACAGCCAGGCAACCCCAAATTTTTGCTATTACAAGTGGAATTTTGGTTTTGGTCTGTGTGAGTTCACATGAGATAATAAAAAAAAAAAAGTTCACCTTTAAACAATGTCAATACTCATTTTAAGTATTGGGTAACTTACAAAGTAAGTATATAAAAACTACAAGTTGACTTAATATGAATGGTACATATTTATGTGAGCTGCTGCTTTATGCACAATAATAGTTAAACGTAATTACAGCAGTTAACATTCACTGAGACAGTGGAATTAAAGACTCCTAGCACCCACGTGTTTTTCAGATGATGTATCTGAGGCTCTGATAGGATAAGAACAGCCAGGATGGGACTCAGGCCTGCTGATTTCAGGAACCATGCATGTATGCAATGCTGCCTCATTAATGGTGTGTCAGATTGACCATGCCAGAATGTTTATCTAATGTTACTGAAATGATAGTAATTACAGGCATGTGTTCTCACTTGCCGTGATTTGCTGCTTAGGAAGCATGGCGGTTTTTAAACACACTGAAAGGCTTCAGAGAGGATACGGGATTCGAAGCCGCTCTTGAATACCGGGTAGAAGGCAGAAGTAGGGCATGTGATTCTGCACAAAGACATGAAAGGTAAAAATTAATACAATATGTTCAGAGAACACCAAAAGCATTCGTAGAAATTGTGTTTTTAGTGGTTACAGAAAATGAAACTGGAGAGGTTGAACAGAGCCAGGTGTAGGACTGTAAAGGGGCTGGTTCTAGGCTCCCAATGAGTCCATATGCTCTAGTTATTTGACTCTATTCCCATTCTACTTTGTTCTGTATAGAACTACTGATCGAAACCACCCTGCTACAGAAAAATGATTCAATTCCATTAAAAATGAAGTCCCCTCTAACACAGATTTGCTGTGACTCCATAAGTTGATAAATGCTAAGATTTATTTTTCACCTGGAACACTTGTAAGATCATTAATACTCATGAAATATGCTTCCAGAATCTTCTTGAGAGTAAAAAGCTCGGCAATTCAAATTGCTGCTTAGGTTTGAGTGACAGATATTTTAATAAGAAAAAGTTCTGCGTTGGGGGTCCCTGCTCAGTGGGGAGTCTGCTTCTCCCTCTCCCTCTGCGCCTCCTTCCCACTAATACTCTTTCTCTCAAGTAAATATATAAAATCTTTAAAAAAAAAAGTTCTGAACTTTAAGTTAGAATGGAAGAAGAATCTAGTGGTTTACCAGTCATTTCTTTTTCTAAAATGGTAACTTTAGGTCATAATAATACAGACACAATAAAACTGCAAGTATTATAGGAGGGATAGTCATGAAAAGCAACAGTTTTCCACCCCTCTTCTCCCCAAGTGGAGCCTTATTCCCTGAAGCAACTATTTTCTTAAAATCATTTTTGTTTTTAGTTCCTCTGGTGGATTTATTTTGAACTCTACAACAGCATTTCTTAAAAAGTGCTATTAGTATTCTTGGTGGGACTTGTGTGGAACTGTCCTGTGCATTTAGCATCTTTGTCCCTGACACTAAATGCCAGCAGTACCCTTCAGTCACTTTGACACATTTCCAAATCTCTAAGATTGAGAACTACTTTCTCGAAAAGTTAAAAACAGAACTACCTTATGACCCAGCAATTACACTACTAGGTATTTATCCAAAGGATACAAAAATAGTGATTCTAAAGGGCACATGCACCCCAATGTTCATAAAAGCAATGTCCACAATAGCCAAACTATGGAAAGAGCCCAGCTGTCCATCGCCTGATGAATGGATAAAGAAGATGTGGTATATATATTTACAATGGAATATTACTCAGCCATCAAAAAGAATGAAATCTTGCCGTTTGCAACAATGTAGATGGAACAAGAGGGTAAGCAAAATAAGTCAGTCAGAGAAAGACAAATATCTTACGATCTCACTCATAATTAGAATTTAAGAAACAAAACAGATTAACATAGGGGAAGAGAAGGAAAAAGAAAACAAGATAAAAACAGAGAGGGAGGCAAACCATAAGAGACTCTTAACTCTAAGAAACAAACTGAGGGTTGATGGAGGGGAGGTTGGGGGGATGGGGTAATGGGGCATTAAGGAGGGCACTTGATGTGATGAGTACTGGGTGTTACATGCAACTGACACATCACTACATTCTACCCCTGAAACTAAAAATACACTATATGTAAACTAAATTGAATTTAAATAAAAAATGTTTTAAAATATATTTTTAAAAGTTTGAGAACTACTATTCTAATAGAACGATAACACTATTTTTTTTAAATCACTGAATTTAGACATTATCTGTGAATGCTTACCATTAAAAATTATATTTAAATCTCCTTCTCATTATTTTTGCTAGGTTGTATTACTATTTTTTAAAAAGACTTTATTTATTTATTTGAGAGAGAACGCGCCCACGAAAGAGAGCTGGAGGGAGCATGAGTAGGGAGAGGGTTAGCAGACTCTCCACTGAGTTCTTTTAAAACATTTTTCTGCATTCTTCTGGTAACTCATTTAAAGTTAAGTTTATTTAACTTTAACTTTATTTAAAGTTTATCTTTTGTTTTTGTGTGTTTGTACATATGAGTCAGCTTAGTCCTTTATGTTGCCAGATGTCCCATTATTATAACTACATTAAAATTGTTTCATTACTGGTTCTATCTAATAAAAGTCATTTGCCTTGGAGCTTACTGACTACTTGAACTAATTCGCATTAATTTCTTTCTAGGTCTGGTGCACATCTGTCAGCCTAGGATTTATTTTAATTGACTTGGGGAGTTACACTCTTTCTTATTCCACATTTTCCTCCTTCTCACTTTCTACCCTCATTTTGCTGGAACACATCCTTTGGTAATTGATTCAGAAAAGGTACATGGAAGGAAAGGGCCTGAATCTTTGAAATCAAGAGTTGGATGTTTAACCAACTTAGCCAACCAGGAGTCCCCTTCCTCATAATTTTGAAGGCATTGCTTTATTACATTTTAGTACACAGTTCGTTGATGAGAAACTTTATGTCAATCTTCAGTAACTTCATATTCCCTTTTAGAAAGTAATTTTAGGAGCCTCTCTATATCCTTGACTCTGAAATTTTATAATGAATGTATATTTGTATGGATTTTCTCCCATTCACTTGATGGATCCTTTAAAAAAAAAATTTTTTTTTAAGATTTTAGTTATTTGACAGAGAGAGAGCACAAGCAGGGGGAGAGGCATAGAGAGAAGCAGGCTCCCCGCTGAGCAGGACAGCCCGATGTGGGGCTCCATCCGAGGACCCTGGGATCATGACCCAAGCCAAAGGCAGACGCTTAACTGACTGAGCCACCCAGACGTCCCAATGGATCATTTTTATTTCCTACTTTTCCTCAACTACAGGAATTTTTTCCTAGTATTTCTTTGTTGATCTCTCTCTCTCCATTTTTATTTTTTTTATTTTTATTTTTTTCTAGAACTGTAATAAGTTGATATTGGACTTACTGGACTGCTCCTGTTTTTTCATCTTTTCTAGCATATATATTCTCTGTCTCTTTGACATTTGGTTGTACATTCAGGAGATTTCTTAAACTTTTTTTTTTTTAATTCCAGTAAACATACAGTGTTGCACTAGATTTCTTAAACTTTATCTTTTAGTCCTTCTAATAAGTTATTTTTATTAATAATTTTTTTTTAATTGAGACTTTTTTGCTCTCTTTTCTGATTGTTCCCTCTTAAAAGAACTCTGTTTTTGTGTATGGAAACAATATTATTTTAATCTCTGTGAGGGTACTTGGATTTTTTAAAAGCGATTTTATGATTTCTCTGAATGATCTCTCCTCTGGCATTAGACTGTTAATCTTTTTTTTTTAAATGCTCCTTCATATGTCAGGTTCTTCTTAATTATATATTTATAAATTAAAGACTTTATTAACTTTTCTCGTTTTCCTCCACTACCACGTATCAAGTGTTTCCAGCATCGGACCCTTCCCTGAATGGAATGATGATTAGGAGGTTTTGTGTACCAGAGTCAGCTCTGCAGAGTGCCTGCTTGATTTGAGGGAAAAGGGGCAAGAACTGGCCTGTAGGCTAGGGCCCACCCTCTTTCCAAGTGCTAGGAAGAGAAAGGATTTATCTGTAATACCTAACTCATATTAGAAGCACTGTTTCATTTTAATTAATGCATAAGAATTTTCCATTAATCTCTCTGCTTTAATGCCTCTGCTCATGCCTGCTCTATCCTTGCTGACTCCGTGCCCAGAGCTTCTTTCTAGAAGACCACTCTCATTCCCATGGCGGTACTTCTTGCACTAATCCTTAGTTCCATTTCATTGGTTACTTTTCTCCAAACATTTGCCTATCTCATTCTCTTCAGAGTTCCTCCTATTCTTCGCATAATTTTACAGCCTTTTAAAAAGAGTTACAGGACAGAGAGAAGGCAAATGCTTGTGCTTAATCCTTCATTTATTGTTTTTCATTTTGAAAATTGAGCAGGTGAATGTTAAATTTCATCAACACATTTTTCATATAAAATGCACAGAAGTATGGAGAGGGGCGCCTGGGTGGCACAGCGGTTAAGGGTCTGCCTTCGGCTCAGGGCGTGATCCCGGCGTTGTGGGATCGAGCCCCACATCAGGGCTCTTCCGCTATGAGCCTGCTTCTTCCTCTCCCACTCCCCCTGCTTGTGTTCCCTCTCTCACTGGCTGTCTCTCTCTCTGTAGAATAAATAAATAAAATCTTAAAAAAAAAAAAAAAAGTATGGAGAAGGATTTGAAAGCATTTACCACAAAACTGTAAATAGAAGTTACCTTTGGATAGTGGAATCATGGCTAACTTTATTTTGTTTTTATTTGTACTTTCTAGGATTTCCATGGTACACACTACCATTTTTGGAACAAATGTCATAAAAGCAAGTTGTAAACGCTGATGATGATAGGAGCACAAAGGACTTTCTGAATCCTCTCAGAGGAGGTGTCTGCAAACACAGGAGACCCCTGGCTGAAGAGTGAGAGTCATGTTCAGAGACATCCCAGAACCCTAGGTTTGAGAATTCCACTGAGAGAGGGATGTGGACGTGCTCCCTGACTGACCTAAGCTACCAGGTTTGCTTTTGTTACCTGCTTCACATAGAACCCTAGAGGCAGGTACTATTTTCTCTGTTGCCAACTAAACATACCAGGCGCCCTACAGATCTGCTCCCCACTGACAGCTGAAAGCAAAATCACGGAGAGTCTGCCGTGGGAATCCCCGAGGGGACCAGCTGGGTAACGACAATGACTGGAGGGAACCAGGTGAGTCTGTGCCAGCCCAGAGTGGTTAGCTCCCACTCAGCTCTTGCTGAATACTGGCTTCCATTTAAAATCGTCCTTTATATACAGGTTTAATTTACATATAGTGAACTGCACAGATCCGTGTGTGGTTTTAATGAGTTCCACCGTGCATTTCAGGCTATTATGAATAGAACCTTTTCGTCACCCAGAAATTTTCCCCGTGCTCCCACCTGGTTAATCCCTGCCATAACCTTGAAATCACCATTGAGTAGTTTTGCCGATTCTACAACTTCATACAAAGATTTATTTATTTGAGAGAGAGAGCAGGCACGTGTGCTTGCAGGGTAGGGGCAGGGCAGGGCAGAGGGAGAGAGAATCTTAAGCAGACTCTACGCTGAGTGCAGAGCCCAACGTGGGGCTCGATCTCAGGATGCTGAATCACAACCTGAGAGGAAACCAAGAGTTGGATGCTCAACTCACTGAGCCACGCAGGCTCCCCGCATCCCACAACTTCATATAGATAGAACATCCAAGTTTTTTTTTTTTTTAAAGATTTTATTTATTTATTCGACAGAGATAGAGACAGCCAGCGAGAGAGGGAACACAAGCAGGGGGAGTGGGAGAGGAAGAAGAAGGCTCCTAGCGGAGAAGCCTGATGTGGGGCTTGATCCCAGAACTCCGGGATCACGCCCTGAGCCGAAGGCAGACGCTTAACGACTGCGCCACCCAGGCGCCCCAGAACATCCAATTTTTAAAAAGAACTTGAAACTACATTTTAGCAAAACTATCTCTTTTTAAATGTTACACAGTATTTCTAAAACAACATGCAGACCCAACACACACAGGCTAAATCAGCCTACCAGCAATGCGGCCCCTTTCTGCCTGGGCTACAGTAGAAACCAAGATATATTTTCTACACATTTACTAATTTCTCTCCCCGTTGTTGGCTTTGGTACTACCTGCCAGTTTTATTCTTTAGCAACTAGCAGCACATTCTTTAAAAAGGAAGGGAGAGCCCCACCTGCAGGGTACCAAGCCAGCAAGGAGAATGGGAGACTGAATCCCACTCCATGGCCAGCCTTGGGGAGATGGAATCCCAAAGGAAAGAATGGGTGGGGGCTGACTGGTGAGGGAAGGAAAGCTGGACACCACGCAGGGGGTGTAAAAAAGAAGAAACAGATCCCAGGGTTGCTGGAATTTGGACTAAACAGTAAGAAACCTCATCTTCCAATCACTCTGCAAGCATCCCTCTGAAAAGGCCCTAGAAGGCCCCATCTGATCTTCAGCATTCTCCCAAGCTCCTGCTCCACAGCCGGCTCTTTCATTTCCTCCTACTTCCCACCTTGTCCCTCTGCTCTGGGCACTGGGACATTCCTGCTGTGTGCCAGGCACACACCTGACTCCTGCCCCAGAGCTCCTCAGAACCTTCTCCTTCACCACTTTCAGGTCTCAGCTCAACATTGTTTTCCAGCTGAAGCTTTTTCTAACTAGCTTATTTTAAAAATTGCCCAACGAGGCCCTCCACTGCCTTCCCCCCAGCTTTACTTTTATCACATAGCACACATTACCCTCTGACCCACACTGTATGTTACTTCATTGTCTGCCTGTCCTCTGCCCTTCGTGAGAATGAAAACTACAAGAGGACAGGTACAGAACAGAAATTCACTGGACATTGGTTGAATGAATGAGTGAATCAATGAAGGAAGGAAGGAAGAAATGAAAACCCCTGCTAGCTTTGGATTCTGTTGTTAAAAGCGTTCAATCAGACAGGGGTTAGTTAAGAAAATTTTATCATTTCTAATTATCTTGCAACATTTCCACAGGATAGTCTTTTCTAATTATGTTGCAACATTTGTTTTGAGGGAATAAAGATTTAAAAAGCAAACAAATAACACTCCTAGAGACCAGAACAACCCCAACAATACTTATTAACTTCAAAAATCAGGTTTGTGGGAGGAAAAATGCTTAAACACATCACTGGGCATTTGAGTTTACTCATAATTAAGTTTTTCATTTAAAGTTTTGTTTTTTTTTTTTTTAAGATTATTTATTTATTTATTTGACAGAGAGAGAGAGCCAGCGAGAGAGGGAACACAAGCAGGAGGAGTGGGAGAGGAAGAAGCAGGCTCTTAGCAGAGGAGCCTGATGTGGGGCTCGATCCCATAACGCTGGGACCACGCCCTGAGCCGAAGGCAGACGCCCAACGACTGCACCACCCAGGCGCCCCTTTCATTTAAAGTTTTAACTTAAAGTTATGAGGACAAAACCCACCTTCTCATAGAACATTTACTCCTATATTTCCTTTAAAGATTTTAAGTAATCTCCACACCCAGTGTGGGGCTCGAACACATAACCCTGAGATCTAGAGTCACAGGCTCCATCGACTGAGCCAGCCAGGTGTCCCCCCCATTTACTCTGTCTTTATTTAAGGAGAAAGTAAAGAAATAACAAAACAGCACGTGCCTAATATTACTAAATATATGAGAATAAGGATCAGCAATAAACATATAAAAATGAATCCAAGATTTTTTTTTTTTTTTTAATGGCAGGGATGCAACCAGCTCTAGGTAGATGGGGAAGCAGGGGCTGAGCTAGTTCTGCAGGTCTGCATTTGATTTTTGATACCAGGTAAGGGCAGTTCCTCTAAAACACAAAGGTAAATAACCCTGGGGTCAGTAGCTTTCCTAAGCTAAGAAAAAAAAAAATTCCCCAACCCAAGACATTGTTTAGAATTAGCCCAGGCCCTGGGGTCAGCCAGTGCTGGATTAGACCATGTGTGTCTAGCCTGCCAGTTCGCCTATGAAGACACCCTCTATCCACCATGTTTGGAAGACAGCAGGGAACGTGCTGGAATCATGGGACACAAGCCCGTATTTCCCAACACATGGCAGGGGATATACAATGATTTGCCCAAGTTTTGGAAAGCTTGAGAATAAACTTGGAGCAGCTCCAGACCAACAGTAGAGAGAAAAGAAAGAAATTAAATGTAGCTCCTTGCAATCCATGGCCCTTCATGCCCTTGTTCTGTTTCCTCCTTAATGCCTTTCCATCCTTTTGTCAACTCATGTCCGTTTCTCTTTTACTGATCTGACAGTCACACATACACACTGTTTTTTTCTTCTAGGTGTTTTGGGGTGTGAAGGGCAGTAGGAGAAAATAAGAGTAGGATAAACAGAAATAAATTTCATGGATTACAATTTAATAAGTTATATCTTTATATCTAAGAATAATTTTCAAAGTGTGAACATCTACAGAATTAACAACATAATGGCACAAGACTGGGTCCAAACAAATGATTAGGGTAAACAATACGCCCTGTTTTCCTGTCCCAGCTCTGGTAACTGGAGAGTCTACGACTACCCGAGAAGGTGTGAGGATCACCTTTTTTATCTTACTTTGGACACAGAAGCTCACATTTCAGCAATGATCAAGGCCATCATCCTTATCCCTTGCTGACACTTTTCTCCCATACCCCTACCAGTCACAGATCACTTCTAGGAAAAAATTTCAACAGGCTATTGAACACTGGCATGGGTACCCAGAGGAGAGAGATGAGCGTCTCTGGGGACATTTAGGAACAGCTAATGGTCTTGGATAGGCAGAGTTACACCGAGTTCAGTCCATCAGAACGTACTGGGTGCTAAGGGCTCGCAAAGCATCGTGGGAATGCTGACCCAGTGAGAAGGCACAGCACCTTCCCTGAATAAACTGAAGTCGCTTGATGTGGATTGCTTCTTAGGAAGGCATGTTTAGGCCTGGTTACCACTGAGTCTATGTAATCCTGGGCCAGCTATGATAGAAGGGATTTTGTGGGCCTGCTTTCTATCTTCAGGTGCTACAATCTTAGAATCAGTTCTTTAACCCAGTGATTCTCAGTCTTGGCTGGACATTAGTGTTTCCTGGTTGGGGGTTGGGGAGGCTTTATAAAGGGAGATGTCTGGGTCTGCCCCAGTCCAATTACATCAGAATCTCTGACCCAGTATTTCTTTTTTTTTAATAAACTCTTCCTGTGATTCAGACGCATAGAATTATACCTTAGTAGTCAAGAATCACTGATCCCATATGACACAGAAAAAATGAATGTCCAAAGAATTTAATTGACTTGTTACTTGCCCAAGATAACACACCTAGTTAAGGGCAGAGCTTGGATTAAAACTGTGATCTCGGGGAGCCGGGGTGGCTCAGTCGGTTGAGCGTCTGCCTTCAGCTCAGGTCATGATCCCGGGGTCCTGGGGTCCTGGGATAGAGCCCCACGTCAGGCTCCCTGCTCATCAGAGAGTCTGCTTGTCCCTCTGCCCCTCAACACTTGTACTCTCTCTCTCAAATAAATAAATAAATGGAATCTTAAAATTAAACCATGATCTCCACCAGTTTACTTATCCAATTAATGTCTATCAATGGCATTCTAAAGTTGTGACCAACTACATAGCTGTCACTCGATGAGGTAAGTCAGAGCTGCTTCATACCTAAGGATCAGTTAGGCTGGTCCTGACCCAAGTTAAAAAGAGAGAGTAAGCTGTGTTCTTTCTGGCATTCTCTCTCTTATCCCTTTCTTCTAAATTATGCTGCATGATTTAGGACTCTGGAAATGTTAAGAAATTCTGTGCTCCACATCAAATCCACCACTACCTATGACCCATTTTCCCAGTTTATTAGTTCCGGGGGGCTCTCTACCTACCCAAGTCCAATGTGCAGCACAGAGGGCAGGGGACAGGTCCCCAGATGAGAGGTCTGGTCAGTTCAGTGAAACCTTGAGTCATAGGGCTGAGAGCTGGAGAAGGGAGAGCTTGCTCCTCGGCCCTAGGACAGAAGAAAGGAAAGTTAATCCAGTGGTTGCTGGTTTGTTCTTTGAAAGAAGTTATGTCCAAAATGTTTCTTGATGGTGTCCATTCCTAATAACAAACAACTCTCTCCCAAGACACAACTACTGCTATCACAGGGGTTTATACTGAATGTGGTAATTACGTAATGTAATACAACACACACACACACACACGCACACGCACACACACATCTCCTTTCCAAAGGTGAACATGAGTATGTGTCTGTGTGAGGGAGCAAGTTCAAATTTTGAATTCAACCTCTCCCATCCTGAACAATTCATGGTTACAACAGTTCGTATGTGAGAAACTGCCCTGAATGGGGCATCAGTACTGGGAGAAAAATCTCAGAAGCACTTTCGTTGAGAAGGAAGAGAAAAAATTAAAAAATGGGATTCATAACATTCAAGTTACAAGCTGATATTGATCAACTAAAAACTAACAGGACTACTGTCTTTAGTCTTTTACAAATAATACAATTACTTTCTATTTACAGACCACTTACTCAAAGGGCCAAGTATTTATTCCATTCCAAAGTAAATTAAGTTCTAACTCCTCAGTTTGACCCATATCCTCGCTTCACTTCCATTTTCCTGACTAAATCACCGGTCCTGTTCTAAAGGGAGGTCTTATTCCTCTGAAAGATATGCAACATTTTGAATGCTATGTGTTTTTTCTAGGGATAAAGTCCTTAGCTTTGGCCAGATTTTAAAAGAGACTGTCCCGCCCCCAACCCCCTCCTCCCAATACAATAGTTTAGGAGGGTGAAGTTGAAGAGGAGATGATGTAGTTGACAACTGCTGGTACCCACAGTGAAAGAGTTTCTGAAACTGGCCTCTGGGACTGTCTTCTAAAAGAAGAATTGAAGGATCTTATGAAATGGATCTATCCTCCAAAAGGATGAACTGAGAGGAAACAGAGTATGGGAAGCACCAGAGGATTACATTTGCCCATGCTGACCTTGTCTTCCTTTCTGCACAATTCCACTAGTCCGAAACCAAAGGAAAATCACCATCCCCTCGTTTTTGTTGTTGATTTTGACTTTATTAACTCAATGATAGTGCAAACACTAGGGAAAATGGACATAGCTTCTTAGTTATATTTCCTAGAAAAACTTGTATCTGGAATTAATAAAATGCAGACTACCTGCATTGATGGAAAAACTACAAAATGATTAAGATATCTGGGGACATACATTTAGAATGAAATGAAAACTCAACTCGTTTTTCCCAGATTTCAAGCTACACTACAAAGCTGTAGACATCAAAACATGCCCGTATGGCACTGGCATAAAACAGACACATAGGTCAATAGAACAGAGTAGAGAGCCCAGAAATAAACCCACACTTATGTGGTCAGTTAATCTACAACAAAGGAGGCAAGAATACACAATGGGGAAAAGACAGTCTCTTCAAAAAATGATGCTGGGAAAACTGGACCACCTTCTCACACCACACACAACAATGAATTCAAAATGGATTAAAGACCTAAACGTGAGGCCCGAAACCATAAAACTCCTAGAAGAAAACACAGGTAGTCATCTCTTTGACGTCAGCCTTGGAAACTCGACTGGTTTTGATTTAAATTGAAGAGGCATCTACACCTGACAAGTCAGTCCACTGTTGTTGTGGTTTTAACTGGAAAATTCCTCTATCTTCCATTCTTCTGCAGCTCTTAGCAAAATGCCTCACACAGGGAAGGTGCTTGAATACTTGCTGGATTGAGATAATTCTTTGGTATCACTCATAAATTAATGAGGAGCTTGTAACTCTGTAGAGTTTCAGGGTAGAGAGAGAAAAAAAGAAATGCTAAGTAACAGGATTGGGGCTTCAGGTGTTACCTAATAGAGCAGAATGCTTTCCAGCAGTGCACTTAAGATATCAGTCATAGCAACCTTACCTACCAATTCTTCATGCTGAGCTTTTTTTCTAATGCAAATTAGTCTGAATTTCTCTCTCCTGCTGCTGGTCTCCCACCTGAAAGTCTTCTGAACAAAGAAGTACTACAGTAATTAGGACAGCCTGGCAAAACCCGATTCCAAATTTCGTTTCAGAAAGTTGCATACTTCAACTTTTCCTCTCTTTCCAAGCTTACCCTCAATGATGCATGTTCTGTGCATTTATAGCTAATACACACTGTTCCCAGTTCTCAGATAAGAAAAAGCTGAATCTCAGGGTTCCCCCGCACCGAATTTCCAATTTCCATTCACGTTACCAACTCTAGACCCCAAACGGATCACGGGGAGTGAAAGAATCTTCGCCCCCTTTCTCACAGCGTCGCTGACAGCTGCCTTCTTCACAGCCGGCAGACCCTTGCAGGTTTTGCACCCTCGCGGGCTTGACCTCCACCGAGGATGCCCAGCATGCGTCCCCTGCCCGCCTGGCGCAGAGAGCCCACTCCGTGAGGCAGTCACCGCGGGTAAACCGGCTTCCTGATCACTGGTCTTTCCCAAGTATCAGGCAGGAGCGTGCAGGGGCCGCAGGATCACACCCGCTCCTGCGGCAGCGCGGCCGGCACGGGACCGGAGCGAGCCGGAGTTTCAGGCAGGAGGCCACCACCACCAAACTTCAGAGCAGGAAGGCTCGTCCCCTTCACGGAGCTGCGCAGAATGGGGGCTTTGCCGGGTGCTGAGGGGAGGTCCAGCCTCCGAACCACAGCTCCCCTCGCCGGGCCCCCGGGCCGCCCAGCACGGGGACCCCACCCGGCGGCCCCGCAGGCAGCGCGCGGTCCCAGCGAGAAGGCCAAAGGCAATAAGGAGATTTAAACACCGACTGGGATACAAACAGGCGAGAACCGAGAAGGTGTCTCGATAGCGGCGTCGGCGGGGCAGGGCCGAGGGTGTTGGCCGAGGACTGTGAGGGCGCTTGAGAGGCGGCGAAGAGCGAAGAGCTGGGTTCGGACCCGAGGGAGGCGAGCGTCTAGTAAAAAGCCGGCACCGCCGCCGCGAGCGGGGAGGTGTAGCGGGACGTTTCCGGAGGAAAGCACTGCCTCAGACTCTAGCCTGCCAGCGCTTACACACCGCCGACGGGGCAAGTCTAACTCGTTTTTGGAAGGAGTGAGAGCCCATTCGTGGAACTTGAAGGTGGGGTAAGAGACCAATTTGGAGGGTCGAGGCCGAAGAAAGCACAATAAACAAACGCTATAGTATTCACGTAGGAAACACTGCTTATTTTTAAAATGGAAACATCCTAACATATATTCTCAAATACAGTGATTATAGAAACCCGGACCTGATACAGGAACCCACGTGGAAATGCAAAATGACAATCTTTTAAAAAAAATGCTTTGATGAGCTGCTTTCGATGAGCACTTTTTCTTGCAAATACTGACTCGTGCAACAAGGCCGTGCGTGATAGATTCTTTTTCAGGAATTCTAGTTAGAATTTACAAAACACCTTTTTTAAAAAAGAAAAAATTAAAGCAACAAAATATTCTATTTGGGAGAAAGGAATATACCTGGCGGGGGGCGGGGGGCGGGGGGGGGAACCGAGAAGGGAAAGAAAGAAAGGAGGGAGAGAGGAATAAAAGAGGAAAGAAGGGAGGGAGGTTTTGTTTTGTTTCTAACAACAGATGCGAGGGACCACCACAACCAGAGGCCTAAATTCTCTAAGGTGAGGGGTAGACATGATTTCAACATAAAAACTTGCCCCTGGTTTTATGTCACAGCAAGGGTTAGAGTTGGTTCACGGGCGACATCTTTTTTCTGCATTTCTGCACGTGCACACCATAGTGACACAGGTGAGGGGCTATTTTTAGCCAGTCTTAAAGATGAAAAGTGCGCCAGGAGACACTACTGACAGATGCCGCCTCCAGGGCAGGGGCCAGGCAGCACCCTTGGGGCCACGGTGCTGTCCTTCAGGCACCTGAGGAAGAAGAGCTGGAAATAAAGAGCTGTCTTCAAGGAGCCCCGAATCCTGAGCCGAGGAATGGCGGACTTCTGGCCATGGGTGTAAAACCACATTTGCTCTTCTTCAGGCTTTGAACATCTCTGAAGAAATCCTAACAGAATGGCATACTAAGGAGGAACTGGGCTCCTGTGACATGCCTTTCGGGTGTTACTCGTTTGACACTTGGCCTTTGCCATTGTATGAGATGATCTTGCCACATTCATGTTGGGAGCCCAGTACTTCAACTATAATGCAGATACCACTCACCTGGGCATCTTGTTAAAAATTGAGATTCTGGGGCGCCTGGGTGGCACAGCGGTTAAGCGTCTGCCTTCCGCTCAGGGCGTGATCCCAGCATTATGGGATCGAGCCCCACATCAGGCTCCTCCGCTGGGAACCTGCTTCTTCCTCTCCCACTCCCCCTGCTTGTGTTCCCTCTCTAGCTGGCTGTCTCTATCTCTGTCGAATAAATAAATAAAATCTTTAAAAAAAATTGAGATTCTAATTCAGTAGGTCTGGAACAGGGCCTGACATATGCATTTCTAGGGACTGAGATAAGCCCCTAGGTGGTGCTGATGTATTTTTTTTTTCAAATTTATTTTATTTGAGAGAGAGGGAGAAAGACACCATGAGCAGGGGGAGGGGCAGACAGAGAGGGAGAGACAGAAGCTCAAGCAGACTCCACAGTGAGTGTGGAGGCCTGCCCCAGGGGGTTGATCTCACAATCCTGAGATCATGACCTGAGCCAAAATCCACAGTAGGATACCTAACTGACTGAGCCACCCAGGTGTTCCTGCTGTGCTTTTGGAAATAGCACCAGGTTATCTGCTGTAACAACAATTGTTCCTTGTTGTTTTTATTGTTTTTAAGATTGACGGATGGAGTGCCAGGCAGAGGGAGAAGCAGGCTCCTCGCTGAGCAAGGAGCCCCATGCAGGAATCGATCTGAGAGTCTGGGGATGATGGCCTGAGCTGAAGGCAGATGCTTAACCGACTGAGCCACCCAGGCGTCCCCTCCACACACACACAAAATAAAAAAATAAAGAATTGTTTTTTACACATTATGTGGCAGATACTGAGAGTACAGTGCTCTGATGGAATTTATAGCCTAATGGGGGAGACAACGGTATGGTTAGATAATCACATTAATAAAAGTATAACTGCAAACTTGGATAAATGCTCTCAAGGCAAGCAAAACAAAATCCAGATGGATGAACACATTTAAGTACACAACCCAATCCAGATCAGGATGGAGTGGAGTGTCAACAAGAAGAGGGGGAGACGACATGGGGAGGAGCCAGTATGTGCAAAAGCTAAATAAATACTCATATTGGTACCTAACTTTGCATTTGTACTTTTGAGTTCTTTTTCTTAAAAGCAGTGCACCAAATTGTGTAAGCTTTGGGACCGGGCAGCGATCACAAGCAGCATGGAGAGAATAAGGACTTGAGAAGGAAGTGCCATCCAAAGATTGGGCACAATATATGAATATCATTGTTTCTGGCTTAGACAGTGCCCGAGTATCTCTTTCAACTGAGAATCACATCCATTTTCTTAATTGTAAAGGCTCACTTACCAGGGCAGTGAAATGCAAGGGAGGGAAGATACACCATGGTAGGGACTTAGAGTATCCAAAAGTGAGCATTTGTGTGAACTAGGGGTTTGAAACAGGTCCAGCGGACTGATCTGCAGGTCTGGTCTCACAGGCTATCTGATCCATCAAAGCAGAAGACTTAAATGGCATTTCTGTCAAAACATCTACCTCAATCACCTAAACAAATACCTGAAATTTCACCATTAAAACACTCATTCTTTTGGATCTGGAAGCATTTCTGGAAGTTTAACACTACTTATTAAAATAGAAATCCCTAGGGGGAAAGTTATAGTTTATTCTATATTAACAATTTTTGTGAGATGACCATGTCAATGCCTATCACAGTGTCTGACATTCAGTAAAGCTGAGTTGCCCCTCTCTCTCCTATGTGAGAACCGGTTAACACCTGGAGGACTAGGACCCAGGCTGGTTTTCTGTGTGGTGGGGATGTGGGCAGGTTCTGGTTGGGTGGGGTGTGTCTTAGGGAGAGAAGCCAAAGACAGCTGTCCTCCTTTGATGTTTTGCCAAACTCCAAACATGGAATATGCTAGAATATAAATGTTGTTACAGTTGGAAATTTAGGGGCAGACCGAAGAATCAACTTCAAGTCACCTAGAATATGAATGTGGGAGAAATTATATTAAGAATTCAGGGGGCGCCTGGGTGGCACAGTGGTTAAGCGTCTGCCTTCGGCTCAGGGCATGATCCCGGCGTTGTGGGATCGAGCACCACATCGGGCTCCTCTGCTATGAGCCTGCTTCTTCCTCTCCCACTCCCCCTGCTTGTGTTCCCTCTCTCACTGACTGTATCTCTGTCAAATAAATAAATAAAATCTTAAAAAAAAAAGAATTCGGAATTTCTAATTAGCCTTTAATTAATGAGGAGTTTCCTCTTTAGCCTCGGAGGGCGTTGTTTAGTTTCTAATGAGATGATTCTTAACAGAATTTGTTTAGATTCTATTAAGGTGTAGAGGGGTTCCAAAGTGTCTAACGTATCACAATACGTCTGCCTTCCCTGGGTGGTAACATTAAGGGATTCTTGTACTAACTTTGGCATAAGTTAGTTTACAGTCCCTAGATTTACTGAGGCAATATTTCTTGTGCACAGTTCTGTGCCTTTTTATTATTCACATATATATCCATATATTATTCTACCAGTACTCTTTCCATAAAAAGTTATGTTTTTAGACTTAACTTCCTCTTTCTCTGCTGTACTGACATGATTTCTAAGACAGTAGATCCAGACACTGAAATAAAGTAATAAGGCCACTGGAGACTGGCAGACTTTTCCACCGTCACATGGTCTCCCATGTCTATAAAGAGAGCATCAATTTCCATCCTGTTGGATTAAAAAAAAAATGTAAAAATTCATTTCTAATAGGTACCCAAAGGACTAAATGGGAGATGCAGTAAGAATGGCAAAACCCTCTCCCCTCTGAACTGGAATTCTTTTAATAATGGCTGATTTTTTTTCCCCTGCACGATAAATAAATGCATAGTTGCTGTTGTATTTACTGCTATATTTTGTGGTTGAAGCAGTTTGTTGTTACTCTGGAGAAGTATGAGTCCTTAGTAAAATTATTTCGAGACAATATAAAATTACACCTCAGCTGTAGTTCCGGGTTTACCCGGTAATTCTATGTCCCGGCTTCTTTTCTGAATTGACTCTAACCGCTCTCCATCCCTTGGTCAGAGTGGATTTATTCAAAGGTCATTGCTTTAAAACCCTCCCACAGGGGCCTGGGTGGCTCAGTCGTTAAGCGGTTAAGCTTAACGTGATCCCAGCGTTATGGGATCGAGCCCCACATCGGGCTCCTCCGCTGGAAGCCTCCTCTTCCTCTCCCACTCCCCCTGCTTGTGTTCCCTCTCTCGCTGGCTATCTCTGTCAAATAAATAAATAATAATAATAAAAAATCTTAAAAAAAAACCCCTCCCACAGCTTCCCAGAGCCCCCTAATTAAAGGGCTCCTCCGCTGGAAGCCTCCTCTTCCTCTCCCACTCCCCCTGCTTGTGTTCCCTCTCTCGCTGGCTATCTCTGTCAAATAAATAAATAATAATAATAAAAAATCTTAAAAAAAAACCCCTCCCACAGCTTCCCAGAGCCCCCCCCCCCCGCCCCCAGCCCCTCTGCAAATTCAAAAGATCTGAGACTCCCCTAAGGAGCCAGGCTAGTTTCTGCCTTTGTGTTTTTGCACACATTGCTTTCCTAGAATACGTCTCCCCGGCTGATTCTGCCCGACAAATCCTATTTATTCTTTTCTTTTCTGGCTATCACATTTAGATTTCACGTGAAAATAGTGAATAATACAAAAAAATACTTTTGTATGCACACAACTTGGGCCAACCTGAACATTTTACTGTATCTTATTCCGGCTTTTAAAAAAGAAAGAAAACATTTTAGGTAGAGTTGATGTCCTCCACATACCCCTCTCTGATCTTATTCCCCTGCCTGAGGAGATTACTGTCATGAATTTGCATTTACTATTCCCACACATGCTTTTAGATTTTTGCTACATATGCATGTATTGGTAAGCAACAGATTGTAGAGTTGACCCTTGAACAACATGGGGGTGAGGGGCGCCAACCCCAGTGGAGTTGAAAATCTGAGTTTAACGTTTGGCTCCCCCCAAATTTAACTACTAATAGCCTACTGCTGACCGGACGCCTTACCCATAACATAAACAATTGATTAACACATATTTTGTATGTTTTACATCTTATATACTGTATTCTTACAGTAAAGTAAGCCAGAGAAAAGAACGTGTTATTAAGGTAATTGCAAGGAAAAGAAAATACACTTACAGTACTGTATTTATCCAAAAAGATCTATACGTAAGTGGACCCACCAAGTTCAAACCCATGCTGTTCAAGAGTCGACTGTATGTTTGCAAAGTTTAAAAATCTGATAAATGGCATCATGCTATATAATTTTGCAACTTGTTCTGTTGTTATTGTTAATGGGCGTGTTCATTTTAATACCATAGAATATTATACAAATAAACCACAGTTTATCCATTTTCTTGTTGATGGGCCCTTGGATTGCTTCTGATTTTTTGCAGTTACAAGCAATGGCGCTGTGAACATTCTTGCACGCATCTCTGTGTATACATGTGGGAGTTTCTCTATGATAGCTGTCTAGAAGTAGCTGGGTCACGTTGTATGTGCATATTCAACCTTACTGATATTATAACATATTCAATGTGTGTGATATTACACTGCTCTCCACAGAGATTTGTATTAGCTATATTTTCTTATTTTCTGGGGTTTTTTTTAAAGATTTTATTTTCTTAAGTAATCTCTACACCCAATGTGGGGCTCAAACTTACAACCCTGAGATCAAGAGTTGCATGCTCTACTGACTGAGCCAGCCTGGTGCCCCCTTATTTTCTATATTCTTGATGCCCTCATATCGGAGCTTTACTGACGGAGAGACTGCCCCTCCCAGGGCCAGCCAATTCCTAGAGATAGCAAACAACTCTCCAAGGATTACTCCTTTCATATGCGAGCGAACTAATGGACTGCCCTTCCTTGAACTGCCTCCTTCTGGCTCTCAGGTTTCAGGAGGTAATATTCCTCTGCCCTAATCATTCCAGGGTCCTAGAAACAGTTCCTAAAGCCCGAGCCTGCAGAAGTCATTCAAAGTACCCAATTCTGAGCCAGTTTACCCTGCCTTGCCTTTCCTGGGGAGACCATAGTAAAGTCTCAAGTCCATGCTTTCCTCTCATTCCTTCTGCCTCTTCACCAACCTTGGTGCTCCCATGTGACTATGGCACACCCCCTCCTCTTGGGAACTGTCAGTGGCAATTGTATCCTGACCTGCTGGTCTCACCAAACCTGGAAAATAATCAAACCTACATTTTATTTTTTTATTTTTAAAAGATTTTATGTATTTGCCAGAGAGAAAGAGAGAGCACAAGAAGGGGAAGCAGCAGGCTCCCTGCTGAGCAGAGAGCCCAATGTGGGGCTCGATCCCAGGACCCCGGATCACAACCTGAGCCAAAGGCAGATGCTTAACTGACTGAGCCACCTGGGCATCCCCAAAACCTACCTTTTAAAACAAGGTTGTACCATTGTAAACCAGCGGGGTATGAGAGTCCCTTGTTCCAGAACCACTGTGTTCGGATTCTTATTTTGCCTCCCTGGTTGGATATGACATCATTGTTGTTTAAAATATTTCTGCAGTTATTAGTGAGTTTGAACATTTTAATCTTTTGTCATTTCAGTTTTTCCTTCAGGAAATTTTCATTTCTATTCTTTGTGATTTAAAGAAAATTATGTTATTACCTTCTCTCTCTTTTTTTTTTAAGATTTCATTATTTTTTAAAGTAATCTCTACACCCAGCATGGGGCTTGAACTCACAACCCTGTGATTAAGAGTCACATGTTCCACCAACTGAGCCAGCCGGGTTCCCCCCCCCATTATGTCATTAACTTCTATTATCTATTTTTATGAGTTCTTATATTTTCTAGAGTTCAGTCCTTTAGTGATTGTATATTGTGGCTTTATCTTCTCGCCTTCAGGCTGGTTTTTAAACTTCGTGGTCTCTTCTGTCATGAAAAGTTTGACAAATGAATCCAGTCAAACTACAGACCAATAACCCTATAATCTTTTCTTACCGTTTGTCTGTTTTATGTCATGTTTAAGAAATCCTTTCTTCCCATGATCCCACAATGATATTTTCTTCTAAGAAGTTGTAAAGTTTTACTGCTGCCATTTATGTCTTAAACTCCCTGGGGTTTATTTTTGTGTGATGATATGTCTAGAGATCTATTTTTGTTTTTTCACTTGAATAATGAATTATCTTAGTACTACTTGTTGGCTAGTCCATCCTTTCTCCACGTCTGACAAAGCTACTATGAGTAAAAAAGGTTGATTGGAAGTTCTTTGTGTGAGCAAGGTGATCTGGCAGGTTCATGACAGAATTCCTTAAATTTCAGTTCATAAGTCTTCTTTCAAGAGAGGAGTCCTTCAGCGTTCTGTCTGGATGATAGAAGCCCAATGCCAGAATTTGGGGAGTTGCACGATGAAAGGGTGCTGTGGTGAGGGAGATGAGGGTCTCACCCTTCAACTGGTGGGTTTTTGCTTATACCTTAAGAAGAAATTACTAGACTTATCCCAGCTCTTTGCTGCCTGAAATCTCTGGGTCTTCTTCAACCTCTCTGATTCAAGTTATCCAAAAAAATAAAATAAAATAAACCTCTTGTCCCTGGCCAAGATGGGAAGGATAGTTTCCTGTTGCTAGTGGGATGAAAGAAGTCTGTTCCTTATTCAGAATTTTAACCAATACCCTTATTTTCATCGTCTAGCCTGTTCCTTGTTTGCAAAGGCAGTTTTCTCTCTAGTTCCAGAATCTTCTGTGTTCTGTGATGCACATCCCTTGTCTGTAGACAGTGGGGTTTTAGCTTTTTACAGCATGATTAGTTACAACTAGTCCATTCACTCTTCCTTTTCCAAAATTTTGTTGGTATCTTTTATCTGTTTGTCTCCATCCTATATTTTCCTTTGTCTTTTTATGGCTTTATATCATTTAAAATTTTCTAAGTGTTGTTTTATTTGGGTATTGGAATTCAGTCTATTTCCTGTTTTTTATCTCCACTGGTTATTAGTGGTGTCAAAAGTATTGTGAAAATTTACCACTGCTGAAACCTCTAGACTTAACATTTTTCCCCATAGGTGTTTTTTATTTATTTTGGTACTGGGATAACTTATTAACTATTTGCAAAAAAATATAGTTAGGGTCATTCCTCACAACATATAACGAAGTAAATTCCAGAATAAATTGTTGGGATATAAATAAGCTAAAGCAAAATATAGAGTAGTGTTTATACAATGTGAGGTACAAGTCTTTAAACATATGCAAAAAACCCTTCATAAATAAATGCACATATTTAGATGCCGTATGCCCAACTAATAAATATATATGAAAAACAAATTGTACTTGAAATGCATCCTAAATACCCATCTCAAGTAAATAGTGCACATCTTCGTATAAAAATTAGCTAGGAAAAAAGTATATTACTTAGTGTCCTTACAAGTGGCAATTGCCATGTATGGGAAAGTTAAAAAAATAGAGTACAGTTGGGGCGCCTGGATGGCGCAGTCGTTAAGCGTCTGCCTTGGGCTCAGGGTGTGATCCCAGCATTCTGGGATCGAGCCCCACATCAGGCTTCTCCGCTAGGAGCCTGCGTCTTCCTCTCCCACTCCCCCTGCTTGTGTTCCCTCTCTCGCTGGCTGTCTTTCTCTGTCAAATAAATAAATAAAATCTTAAAAAAAAAAAAAAAAGAGTACAGAAAGGCAATACAAATTGCTGTCAAAAAATTTCAGTTAACATTAAATGAATGGGTACATATTTTAGTGATCTCCTATACTTTTTTAAACCTTGAAACATAAGGACAAAAGTGACAATCTCAATTTGGGGAATTTTCCAAGTAACATACATATGTTCTTTCTTACATAAAGGGTAAAATATATGTGATATTGACTATATTTAAGATCAGATATTGAGTATAATTTACAATAAAATGTATGGTGAATAAGAGATAACTGTGTAGAAACCATGGAAACTTGGCTGTGCAAATATTTTTAAACCTCTGCTATTACTAAACCTTGTTTCCTTTATTTATTTAGGAAGGTAAGTCAGTTCAACAATACTTGAAGTCCTACACTAACTGCCTATGTTTTCAAATTAGATAAGCCAATTATATGTAAGTCCCCACTTACCCTATTAAAACTTTGAGGAGATGTAGGGAGTTCAACCCTGTTCTGATGGTAGGAAGACAGGTGGATGGGAGGACTGTAAAATATCTTAGCCCTACTCACCTGGTAGGTCTATGGTACACACACAAGACTTGGACAGAACGCAGTGGGAAAAATTCAACCCTTCCACTAAGGAGAAAATGAACCAAATATGCCATCAAATGGTGAACCAGCAGCAGACAATTTATGAACCAAGAAAGGAGAATCCACAATTAACATACAATGTTACAAACATTCTTGGGCCAAATACTGCACTTAATTATAAAATATATCATATGTTAAATTAGGCAGAGAAAAGAACGCCTTGTATCTCCAGAGCAATGATTCACAATGGATTTGATACCAGGCTCAAAATGTACTTTAGCTGGACTCCTCAGCGGGATCGTCCTTTATCATTTCCCTGTTCAATGAGAAATACTACTGCCATCTATTACTCTATTACTTAGATGTTTTTTTTAATCCTCTGGGAAATCAACACATTCAACACTATCAACATATTTTTTTATTTTGTAGATACTAGAAGCAGGGAAAATGCCTCAATCACCATTTTTATTGTCAACATGCAACACAGTGCCTGTCACACAGCAAGCAATCACCAAATATTTGCTGAATGAATGCATGAGTGCTTATTATGAGTCAGGCATTACGTTGGCAGCCAACAAAATTCTCAGGAATTCAATAATTTTCAAAATTCTCTATTGACTTTTCTTGGCGTAATTAGGGTGATTAATAGAAAAAGTTGATAAGAGGAACGCAGCTCAACTGAAAGTGTGGCTTCATGATTGTTATTAACAATGGCGAAACAAAACACCAGTAAATATATCTGACACTGTTTTTTCCAAAACTGATCCAGCTTACAAATCCTACAGAAAATTTAATCAAAAATGAATAAAGACAAATGAGCCTCAAATGGCTTATGGACATACTTTTTATTTAAGCATAGGCTTTTAGCTTGGTTCACCCTAGAGTACAACCTTTCAGTTAGGTTAACAGAGAGTTCAGGGCTACGGGGCCATTATAATGTTGCTGGTGTTGGTACAACTTCATCAGAAGGTATGAGTATGACCCGCGGGAAAAACAATCCACGAAGAGAACACAATGAATACATCCACTGTTTTACAAATCACTCTGTTACCACAGACACGAAATGGCAGTTACTGTTAGTAGATCAGCCACAGAACATTTTAAAAGAACCTTTAGACAAGGAGCTGGGAACTTTGTGGGAGATAGGGTTTTCATCCACGATTTTTAAGTAGAAAATATTTCAAGGTCAAGCATTTTTCTTATCCACAAAACAACGCTAAACCAACATACATTTTAAGGAGTATATTAAAGGAGATACAATATCTTTACAACTATCTTCTTGAGTAGGTATCTCAACGAATTTTCTGCAGAATATAAGTAGCCCGAAATTCAGCAGCAAAATATTGCAACATAACAAGTAAATACAGTGTCAATGTGTTATACCGTAGAAGAGAATACATAAAGGAACAAACGATGATAATTTAATCATATAAAACATGATACAGAGCTGAAATACAGTCCACTTAAATAGCTTTGTGACCAAGAATGTTAAATTCTGTACTAAATGCCATTTTAAACATAAAATCTCTTAAATTTTTGTGCTTAAACTTTTTTTTTCTGTTAAACTATTTATTTTCAATACTGCCACTGTAACTGATATTACAACAGATCACAATTTTCACGGACACAGCAACATGAAGACATTTACTTATGAGAAAATAAGTCACTTGTCATTAGTTCACAGTGTGGGAAAGTGGTGTACACTCGGTCTTGAGAAGGGCTTTCAGTTAGTCACCAAGTCCTTCACAGAATTTTCCTGATATCAGATGCGGTGCGTGATTTAAAAGAACGGGAAGCAACACATCACATGTTGGAAGGAAAAATAAAATTTTTGATTCTTCATGGGTATCGTCTAAGTGACCTTCGTCTTCTGTTGTAGAAGTGCCTGAGCCCATGTTGTCGTGAAAAATTCATCATGTAATTTTGTTTGCGAGTGCTGTTCAAATCAGAAAGGATAGAGGCAGGGAGGCAAAGGAGAAAGAGCATGTAAGTCCCATCATGGAAGGCACAATCTAGTCTATGTTCTAAGTTACCCTGCTATTTATCTGAAAATGTTCATGGTTAGTATGTCATGCGGACAATGCTACCCCAGGACAGAATAACTGAAGTTGACACCTGTATTCACTGCCTTTGGCTTTGAAGAAATCCCCTTCTTTTCATTAGTGAGCTCCAAACCAGGAAAAAAAATAAAAAGGCAAATTCTCTTGATGCACAGTGAAAGTGGATTGAAATTGTTTTGGCTTTTTGAATTTTATTCTTGAATTTTTTCTGAACACTTGGGTGGATTTCATTTGAGAGGAAGTTACCCATCACCTTATTTAGACACATCTTTAACAAGTAGGAAACATAATTTGATTCCTTTAGCAGACATTCTTGTTTAAAGCTTAAAAAGCAAAAACAAAGCTGTTAGCGGAATCAGCTTGACCTTCCTATTTCATTAGACTCAGGGGCAAAATAAAGTTAAGTTTTTCTCATGGCCTTTCACAAACAGTAAGCATCTGGGGTCTAGAAACATGGTCTTACGAAGAAGACACTCGACTGGAAAAAAGATGATAAAATACTAAGAAAGTGTAACAGACTGTATAATTGTGTAATGTGCGTATATATTTCCTTTACATACATACACACGTATGTATGTCTACATACTATACATGAAGCTGATAAAAGTACTGAAAATGGATTTTCAGAGTCTGTAGGAAATTGCACATTAGTAGAGATAGTTGTTAAAAGTTTTGGTATGGAAAATATACTTTAAAAAGAATCATTATCTATAACATCACTGAAAAAAATCACACTCTTTTCACACACTGACCTGAGTGACAACATATCTCTACATGGCATCAAAATGTGTTTTTGAAATGTGAGTCTATCAGTAGTTTTCAAATTCACTGAGTCTCTTTAATGTTGTCTGGACACAGAGTTTTTTCCTCCTTAATTTCATGGAAACATAAAATGTATCTGGACCAGGATGATGTCATGTGATGTGATTCCACCATGAAGGTCAATATGGCATGAACTTGAGTTAGGGTAAAGAGGAGGCAATGGGTAATTTTACACCGAGTAGCACATTCTGGGTTATTAATGATCAACATACTAGGCAAGGTGTAAAACTGTACTGTTGTACCTATATACTAGGTATTATATTTAAATATACTAACATTTGTAATATACAAAAACCTTTAAAATGAGGGTTTTGTAGTTCGATCATTAGAAAAGAAAATTTATAATAAAATGTCTCAAAGGAAAATACAGAAAGTGAATGTCATCAGATACACTTAACCAAAAAGCAACAGCAGCTACACTTAAACCTGATAAAAAGACAGACTCACAGTGATATATATTTTATAAAATAAAACGAAGTGCTAATAACTTTCTACTGTAGGTTTCTATTTTATCAAAATGCTAGAAACTGTAGAATGGAAGCTAGAATATACTCTGAAGATACTGTAGAGAAAAACACAAACAATCAGGTTTATCTTCAGTCGCTTTACTAGCCCTCCTTCCTCCCCTGATGTGACAGTGTTACATGTATCAACGAAGTTATTGGTTTCAATTTCATAGTTGAAGGGTGAAATGAATTTATCCACTATTTATCATCAGCTGTAAGTACTCACTGCTGCCTAGTTACAAAAGAAGGGCAATGACCTTTTAGTCTTGAATGAATTAGTCTTGAATGAATCAAGTGTTAGGAGAAAGTCCTGTTACCTCTTTTGTCACAACACACTGGGGCTGGCACTAGCCATCTTCCTCCTAGCACGGCAGGTCACCTTGTAGCCCTTTTCCTGGGTTATTATCGTGCCCCCCTAAACTAGCCTCCTCATTCTCTCTCCTCATGAAAAAAAAAACAAAACCGCTGCTGAAAAGAAACCATGAGATCTTGAGAACGTATCACTGAACACACAGTGGTATGTATGTGTGTGTGTCTTCCCACATACATACAGTGCATTTGGCACACCAGTCCCTCAAATGCTGGCTTTACCTTGGTAACAAGCCACTCACAATCCTCTTGTCCACGGAGCCACATCTAAGCCAACTTAGCAGATACTTCTAGTCCTCTACACGTTTCATCTTATTCTGTTTGTCAAGTCCTTTCTTCCCATACAGACTGCTCTATTCAAACTCACCCTGAACCTTTTCCATCCATCTCACTGGTCAACCCCTTACATCACTTCTTAAATTTCTACATTTTTTCCCAGTATCACATTTTACGTATTGCTCGCTGAAGGGATTTCCCCCAACTTTGAACTCTCATAGTGCTCATCTTCCGGTTTGGATGAAGATTGTGTTCTGGTGATGGAGTGGCCTGTCCCCCATTCCCCCCACCCCCACACCACAGAACTGAGCCTCCTGCCTCACCCCTGGGTGGTCAAGGCATGTTTGTTGAACTTTTGGTGACTTACTGATTGGATTCCTGTTGTAAATCATTACTCTTTAACTATAAAGAATAATTGCAAGGTTAAAGCAATGAAAATTATTCTGTTGAAAACATGTTTAAAGATATAAGGTACTCAAAGAGAATTTAAGATAGTCAAAATATTTTACATAGGAAAAAAAACTCAGAACATTCAAGACATTTAGTTATCCCAATGCAACCTAGAGTGACACAAAAGTGACCTCAATATACGGGAACACAGGAGCATTCAATTTTTAACAAAAATTGATGTGCATGTTTAATGGCTTTAAAGCAACTTCTCTAATAGAACTATTGGCTCATTATTCTCCATCGCTATATGTAAGAAAATAAATATTAACAGGTTGCAGATCCTTAATACCTTGACAGTCAGTCCAGCACGGAAGCTTACACTTCATTTAGAAGGTATTTTGATTCATTGGATACCCTTTAATATTGAATAAATTTATATATATCAGCAGCATGCCTTTGGATCCCTAAGAATGTGGACGCACATGTTTGCTATAGATGCCTTGTGTTTGTCTAGCCACATTAAAAATGGCCACATTTTCAAAGCATTCTTGAAACTAGTACTTTCATATGTAAAATATAAATATTTCTGGAGTCTGTTAGGTTGGAATCTAAAGAAGCAGGTTTTTCTAGTTCATAAGCTTTTTAAAATCAAGCATGTGGGAAGCTATACCAAACTGCTATCTGCCTCTTAGGCCATTTAATAAACCAATGTGGTCATTAAACAGGTATTGTGGCTTCTAAACTGTCTAATTTACAGGACTGGGCAATCTTACACAAGTGGAAAGATCTCACGTTTACTTATTTATTTTTTTTGTGGAGCCTGTTTTTGTTTCTGATACATGTAGATATATAGCTATAGATAACCTTATAACGAAAATAATAATAGGTGTGATAGAATTAAGATTTGTTTTTCCACTGCAATTACAGGGAAAAGTAATTTTTTATTGTAAGTCCAATGAAGGTAGGTAATGTTCATCCCAAGGCACATCAACTACACTACTAGACCTATCGATTTGCTCTGGCTGGGCATAGAACTTGGTCCATTTTTAAATTCTCCTATTGTCAGTCACTGAAAGAAGGGAGAATGAACAACAGTGGCATCTTGGAAATGCTAACTTAAATGTCCACTAATGCTGAGTGAGTTTAGGGACTTGGAGGATATGGAAATATAAGACACTTCTCTGTTTCTGCATAGGAAATATGGATATTACAAGAACTTTCAAGAATGATTATAGTCTTTTGAACTGTTACTCCTCACTGGAGCCAGTATCTTAGGTCATTAATTATTATGAAAAAAATTCCACTGATTTTTAATGGATTCTCATGGAAATGGGAAAGACAGAGATTTGGTAGAAGTAATTTGAGCTCATAGAAATGTAGGTATTTTTTACTGATCTGTAATTAATTTTATTACCAAAACATATAATGCAATAAATGACACCTCATATGAATGCAGAAATAAGAATTCAGTGGACTGTCACATCTTCCAGAGAAATATTGGTGAGGGTCAGATGAGAAGCTGCCATTGAAACTAATCAATGAAACTCCCTTGCATAGAGGATGCTGGATATTCCACTTTCAAGACCATGCATTTTCAGGAAGGCTACACAGAAATAAGTGTAGGCTCATACATCTCACAAATGTTAAAGATTTCATATTTATTTTCTCTGCTAAGTAGGAAGGAAAATAATATCTGGTAATGTGTACCTCAGGGAGTTGTAAGGACTAAATGGAAACTTCTAGCATAATATGCAGATGATTAATAAATGATAATCATTTTAACTTCTTTCCTAAGCCTTAAAGTATCTCCATTAGAGGACAAATGTAACTATCTATTAAAGAGGGGAAATCTTACCTAAGGATAGGATCTAGAGCTCACAAATATTAAGAATAAGCCCACTACCTTCTGCCAATTCATTTATTAAAATGGAATAGAATTAAAAAGTCAAGTTACCCTCACGCATCTCCAGCACAATAGATCTTTTGAAAGACATTGCATTTAATTAAAACCCCCGGTCTTTTACACACATTTCTAGTTTTACTTTCCCCTCACAACAGCTTATAAACTATGAGCACTTCAAAAGCACCTCATACAGTCCCAGGTATGGAGTCAAATTTGTTGCCCAATGAAGCAGTGCCGATTAGCACTCTATGCGCCCGATACTGCATTTTCATTAGAGAATTGCCACAAGGTTGCTGAACTCTGAGTTTACACGATATAGGTTTCAAATGTACCAGTATCTCTCAATGTCATGTCTGACTTTGTTTTCACAAAAAAACGTTTCTTAATTGCAAAGGTCTTTGACAACACTTCTGTTAACATAGGTAACACTGATGGAACTATTAGTCAACAGTTACCCAGAATTAGTAAGAGGACTTACCTTACTCTAGTGGAAAACCAATGACAGCAAATAATGAAATATAACACAAGTTAAAAAATGCCTTTCAATGCATGCAGCACTGTGATTAGTCATAAAAGTCTGATCAGGCTTAGATGCAATATAGGATTTTTCATCTCTTTTGAAAATAAAAATTAAAGAAGTTATTTCTTATCCTTCTACACCTAATATAAACATATATTTAACTTTTTAATGTGATGCAACATGCAATATTTGCTCATAACCATATGTCAAAGTACATGTAGCTTAGTACTACATTTGGCATAAATGTTGCGTATAAAGTATAAATACGGAAGTAGTTAATAACGGACATTAATTTTGCTATCTGTTTTTTCAATTATTTACATTTTAGGAAATACTTATTTCTGAATATATTAAGGAATGGGCTTTAAAAAATACAGAAAGCCTCTACATCAGATAACATAGTCAAATTAATAAAGGATAAATATGCTTTGCAACAAATGTACTATGCTCATTTCCATAAATCATTTGTGCCAAAAATGACAGTATTTTGATAATGGATAGCATGAGGGGATGGTCATGATGGCACTCATATTATTAAAATCTGATAGATGTGTTTAAGACCATAGTTAGCAACATATTGGTTTTCATTCCCAGTAATGTGGTAAAAATTCACTTCTTAGTAAATCAATTCACAAAAACTCTTTACTGAGCAATTTGCTTTCAAGGTACACATGCAAAAATTGGCCCACTTCATTATACACATGACAAGTTGTGACTTAAACACGTACACAAAAAGATGTGATGTGTGAATGAAATGCATATTTGGGTGAGGGAGATTCTTAGGATAGAAGGATGAGTGCCCAACAGAAAAGATTAAGACCAATACTTTTCTTTTATCCTAAGAAGAACCCCACCAGCATGGATCTTGTGAGGGGTCTGCCCAAGTGTGTTCACAAACATTTACTGGAAAACGTTCTATACTAGCAAGTGAATTCAGAGAAATTAGGTTTCTGACATGATCGTCAGTGACTGTGTTATGCTACATCATTCAGACTTTACAGAATAAGGCCTTTTGGTAAGCTAGTGAGGCTGGAAAAAAATCATCTGTCAATTCAGTCCATCTGTTTTATGCCAGAATAGTGGGGCCAATAGTCACAAAGTGCTTTTCATGGGCAGGTTTTATTGAAAAACATCACCAGAATGAAAAGATTTCACTCTCAAACAAGCATAAAGCATAAGTAACTTTGCTTGTTAAATGCTAAATGGTGCTTTTTATCGTTATGGTGTGGGGCCTGTCACTCCGTACATCCATATTTATGAAATGCAAATCCTTCCACATGGACCATATTAGAATTAAACCATTAGATTACACATTTATTATGTATGTTGTTAATTTAGGATGCATTCCTAAACCTTGAAATATTTTCAAAAGTGCTGAATTTGCTCTCACCAAACTAATTTCTCTTCTTAGTTAATATGGGCAGTAGTGAGGTTAAACTCAAGATACCATGCGTGACCACAATTTTTCTTTCTAGGGATTTTTAGCATGTGTCCTTAGTGCACATGCACAGAAGCAAAACTATGGTAATAAAGCTAGATTAAGGCCAGTCTGCACTCAGAAAAGAAAATATGTTCTAAAAATGTAATGGTTTTCCAACCATTAGTTGCAAAAACATATTAGCAGCCCTCTTTGCAGTAATCAGTTAGGTAGGGCTTGTGTCTCTTCGGATTTGCATCCCGGTCTCCTTTCCCATCCACACTTGAGGAGTTAGCCATACTAGTTTATATAACTAAATGTTATCATAAAAAAGTATAGTGAATTCAAGGATATTTTGAATTATTAGGGATATATGGGAGTATTCTATCTCTGTATTTCTAAATATACATCCCCTGTAGCAAAATTATAATTAGTAATATTTGTGAATCATGAAATGAATCTGGGATAGCTTCTTTGTGCCTCATTTGGTTGAAAGACACTCTGGAAAATGATTGTGTTTTGTTTTTCTGAATTCTCTGGAACTTTCTTTTTTTATTTTAAGCTTATCAAATGAGTAAATTAAAGTAATTATTCTGTAGAGCTATCAAGGGCATATTAATTAGTAAATGCCTTAAAAGTTTTGACTCTTCTGAAAAGAAGTACTTTGAAAAGGTACAGTGGTATAGAAATGTTAAATCCTAAAACAAGCGCAAAATATCAAAAAGATAGTTCTGAAAATATAATTTCTCTGTATTGGTATTTTTCTCCAAAAAAAAAAAAAGAAAGAAAAGGAAAGAAAACCAAGTGACTCCTTTAATTTTAACAAGTTTTTGAAATGTCATTAAAGAGATAGCATTTGCTTTTAAAATTACCTGTGTAATACATAAAAATAAAATTATATGGTGATATGTGTGAAGCTATAATTTTTAAATTATTCACTGAAACTATTCACTCTTTCCTCACTCAAAATGTTTTAGTGCCCTGAAAGTCTGAGAGAATAATGCTGAGTAAGAGCAGACAGGTGCCTGGTAAGTGATAAATTCTTCAAAGGACTAAAATTCTGGAGCTGGAATCAAAGTGAAGTCTTTACAAATACAGATTATTTCTCCAGAAAAATACCAGATACAACAGGTATGATTGAGATGATAGATTCCAGAGCATCTGAACTTGATTCTTACAGTAATATCATGATGCTGGTGGCAGCTTCTAAAAATTAATACCAGCCCCAGGTGTTCCAGAACAGGGAACAAAGAACAGAGTTCTGCTTCAAAGTTGCAAAGGGGTGATTTCATACCAGGGGAGGCAATGTGCACGGCTGAGCCCACCTGCTCTTTAATTTTGTCTAAGGGAGGGTCTGATGGTGATGATAAACCTCTGGAATCTGAAACTGATAACTGAACTTGCTTAGTTGGGTGGCAGGAGGAGAAATATCCACTTGCACACATGATATGTCTATCCTGGGGCAGTATTCGCTGTCTTCTTTTGAGGACTGTCAAGTTTTGAAATTTCCATAGGAGTTGGTAATGCTATGTCAGGCACAGGAAGCCCCATTAATGTAAACTGACTTGGCAAGAGACTTGAAAGATAAGAAGTGTTTATTGACTCTAAATCTGATTCTGAACCAGTTTATTAGAATCACCCGAGGCGCTTTTAAAAAAGACTGATGCTCAGGTCCCACTGCAGATCAATTTAAATCAAATCATCTGTAGGGACGCTTCTTCCAAAAGCCCCTGAGTGATTCTGATATTCAATCAGATTGAGAAGTGCTGCTCTGAAAGGAAAGTAGTTAGGGCAGCAAGGCTCTAGGGTTGGTTTTTGGTCTATTTGGATGTATCTCTGGCCTTACTATATATACGTGTTCATTTTAGAGCCCAGGTTATTCTATTCTCCTGGAAGAATGTATTCTGAGGAAATCAACGTCTAAGTAAAACATCAGCCTCATATGTAGATCCAAATGAGTTTGGACTGTTCTTTTAAACTTCGTCTTGTGGAGGCAGAGCCCAGCAAGTTGTCCAAAGCAGCAGAGCGCACAGTGGGGGCTTGTGTAGGGACTAGGTTGCTCTTGGATTTGGGGATTGATATGGATGCCATGCAAGCAGGTGCCTCAGTGAAAACTAAGACGAGGGCTAACTCAAGACTGAAAAAGTCAGCTCATGGCTATGATTGAAAGAAAACAAATCTGGTAGTTTGCCTACCAATCAATCATTTAAGTTTGCTTTCAAAATGACTGAAATCAGCCAAAGGACTGATTTCGTTTTTGATTTGGTAAACAGAATGAACATTTGAACCTATCTACCGAGAAGATTCGCCTCTCCTTGCCAACCACTTGGAGCCATCAGTCCGAACCCGTCGAGACATAAGCATTCCAGTTCTACAGGAACTAGATTGTTAGAGAAAAAGCAAGTCATCTCTCTGTGGAACAGTTAACCTGGCTCGGTGAGAGCAGTGCCAACTTTATTACACGGGAGAAACCACAGGGGAGCACCCTCAACGTGCTGGTGCTGGGATTGGTCAGGGGGAATCCGAAACCACAAATTCCTCGCTCCAGTGATGATCGCATCATTGTACGGAAGAATCCCTGGGGCATCTGTGGCTCAGACAGGGGTTTGTAATTGGGCCCCTTACTAGAAATACTCTGTACCTCGACCAGTACAGACCTCTTCTCTGTTCAGGATGTCATGCCATTTTATAAGGCAACCCAGATGTGGCAAAGACATTGTTCCCCATTTCCCCAAGACTTTTGTGTTACTCAATTTCACTAACATGGTCAAATCCGCAGACTCGTCTTTTGCTTATTGAAGTTTGCTAAGGCATATTAAATTGCTTTTGGGACTTTGCTACTTCAGGTTGACTCGAGCTACAGACTGCTGTTGCTGAAGAGCGTGGGCCAAAGTCCTGTGGGGGCTTCCCATCAAGAACGGTTGTTACTGAATTAAGGACCATGCCATAGCAAAAGAATTTCAAACCTTCCTGAAATGGACATGGTACGCTATGTATCAGATACTCACAGGACGACTTCCACATGGTCCAAAGCCCATTGATCATGACCTGTTCCATTGTGGCGAGGTTGCCACCAGCGCAGTAAAACTCCTTTCATCCGTGCCTCCCTGGGTCACAGAAAGACAAAGAGGTTACCCGCTAGAAGGCACAACTTTCTGCTATGCCATTTCCAGACCTCAAAGATAACAGGCCGGTCTCAATCAACACAACTGAGGGGATGGAATTCGGATCTGCTTAGGTCACCGTACTCTTCTGAGCAGCATTCAATTTTATTGGCGACCCAAGGACTTGGAATCCGTTTCCTTCTCCCTCTCTGCTTCCCCTTGCTCCAGGAGGAGCTGGAAGAGACCGAATTTGGGGCACGGGCCATGCCTTCTGTGTGACAGGCTCGGTGCTAGAAAGTGGGGGTACAGTGCTGGACCACAGTGACACCGTTGCCTATCCTCAGAAAACTTTCAAAGGAGTGCACCCAGAAAATTAAAAATGTTCTTTTCTAAAGGACTGGAAATACCCGTTAGAGAAAGGGAAACAGGCAAAAAGCGCCCCTGCGTGTAGTTGTTACATTCTCTTCCCTCTTGCGCCTCCTCCTCGCCTAACAGGAAACAGCAACACAACTCTGGGGATCCGGGCGCATCTTGGTTCTGCCACCACCGATTTGGGTGGTGTTGGCGTAGGAACCTCACGCTTTGAGCTCGATCTCAGTGACTCCCAGGGATCGAGGGTGACATGATGCCTTTCTGCTCGGGCCACTTACAGGGGGACATTGTAGGACACCCTCTGGGCCTGCGTGAAGTCCTTGGGCTGGTGCTGTGCGATGACGTGCCACGTAATGCCGTTGTTAACACTGTACTGCAGCAGCACGGCCTTGTCCACGGTGTGTGGGCCGCTCACGTCACTGTTGCAGCTATCTGTCTGCGACGTGCTCCCGATTTGCAAAACAAACATGATTTTGCTGAAAATACAGGGAAACGTGCGTCAAGGAGTATTAGAAGACTTACACTTTCTAATTTTTTTTTTTGACCTTTCCTGATCCTAAAGTCTATAATTTCTCAGGTCAGAGAGTAGAAATGGAAGCATCCAGTCTTAGGACTAAGGCATGCTAATTAAAAAATGTATTTATATTAACCTTTACCTCCCACCTATGAGAAATAATCTCAGAAGGCAAGTTTTCTACACAAAGAAAACAATTTTGACTTTCAAAAGGCCTGTGCTCTTCTTGGCTTATTAAGAGTATTTCACCTGAAATACCTTCTATTCTCTGGAAGGTAATATGGGTCAAACAGGCATGAGGACAGAGACAGGACCAGGAACAAAACCACAATATTTATACTACATACTTTTTTTTTGTTTTTAAACAAATAGCTCCAAGCTGAATAGCATCTGCAAAGGGATAAATCATCACGTCTATTTTAGGAGAGGATGTTGGGAGATAAGAGCGGAAGGAAAATGGAGTTGGACAGGCAGGCTCTGGACCATGTCTGTGATTCTGTTTGAAGTGTCTTTCTGCTCCTCATGGGCATCCTTGCCCTTTACGATACAGTTTTTAACATAAGAAATCTATCCTAATAGGAGGCCTAGTGATAAACAGAGTAGTGCCATTTACGGGAGCTGGTGACATAAAGCGGTAGACTTCACACTTGTGAATGCATAAATTAACTTAAACTTGCTTGCACAACTTGGTGTGCAATTGTTCATTAAGCAGCTACTCGTTGCTGTATATGGGGTCAAGGGAAACATCAGGCTGTTCCCAGATTAAGTCCATCTTTCTGGTAGGAAAACAAGGGATGGATGAACATAACTTTTGGAACCTCCATGGTTACCACACAGGACTTAATTGTATTTTTATTGTTTATCATACTGGAAGACCCTAAGCTTGCCTTTCTGCCTCTGAAAACACTTTACTAATATCTTCCAAAGTCAAAAGCCTTAAGCAAACATCTATATTTTTATTAACCAAGCGTCTAATTCTCAAATATCCTTGTAGTTCCTGAACACTTTGCAGCAGTCCATGAATACTCTAGTCCAGTACTTTGCAATCTTCAGAAAGCTTGGAATCTTTTTTTGAATTACACAGACAGAAAGTCATGTTTGCACTGGATGAGGTGGCAGATCTGGGAATGAGCAGGTGGGGAAGGAAACCCCACGTTCCTGGGGTGTCTTTTTCTCTGTCACTTCCCTGGTCGATTTGCACCGTCTCTGTCCACTCTACTCTGCACTAGTAAGCAGCTCCGAGAACATGTGAATTGATTCTCCATTTCTGTTTATTATAACTAGACATGCTAAATATAGGTATATGTTTGCCTGACGACAAATCTACTTCACATATACATTTATATTTACATACTTGCAAATAGTCAACATTAAATTATCCATATAGGTCATCTACAGCCAATTTAAAATGTTTTCGTTATTTCTTTTCAACTTTATTGAGACATGATTGACATAAAACATCGTGTAGGTTTAAGGTATATATAACATGCTGATCTGATGGACTTATCAGTTTTTTATATTTGGCCATTTCTCCTGGCTTATGCTATGTCCCCACCACTCAGCCAGTGTATGTGAAAAAAAACAAGGTAATTCTACAACAGATTGAAGCAAAGCATAACTTTGAGTTGTGAAAACATACATTGTTTCCTTCTACCAAATTCAAGCGACATTTAGGTCTCTACTGCTTCCTGACACCCATGCCGTGAAGTTCCTGATTATATTTAACAGACAGCGGAAAGTGACCAGTCTTGAGACCAATTCTGTGTCTGAACTACCACGCAGGAGTTTGGTTACCTTGCTCGAGTGAGATCCAGAGGCTTGGTGGCCGCCTGCCTTATCTGACAGCCATTGAAATAGAGTGAGTCTCCATGGGCGTAGGGTGCGAGCTGTCCACAGCCACTTCCTATCACCCCACCTTGAATGGTCTCCCAGTTTGCTTCAGTGACTCTTGCTGACTCGAAATTATCTTTGATATAACTGGGAAGATCATGACTGAAAACAGAGCAATCGTCACCTAGAGGGAAGGGAATAATTGCAAGTTAGCTAGAAGCAGCAACATCATTAAAGTGAAGTATTCGAATTAGGCTTAATCCATTCTTGTTACTGTAAGAACAACAACATACTAAGCAGATACAGACTCCCAGAAATAAATTTTTTTTTCTGTATTGGAGCAATTATTGGCTTCCATTCTTGAAAAAAAATCCCACTATCTTCGAGTGAATGTGTGCTACATTGTGTAGGTGCTAATGTACCCAGTGCTCACATGAATCGATTGTGTAAATACCCAGCATCAGGCCGGGCTGCATGTTTACCAAGGATGGGTCTTGGTGGATGGCTCTCACCCTGGGATGAGAAGCCAACCTAATTTGTTTCTCCCCAGCATGCTTTTGTAGCAGAAAATGGCGTAAATTATATTCTTATTCTTCCAGCTCTGTACTCAAGTCTTGAGAGCAGAGTCTGCATTTTATTCCTTGTTGGATTCTAGCACCTAACACAATACTTGGCACGTATAAGATATGCAATAATAAGGTGATATAAATAAATGAATAGTGAATAGGCTGGAAGGATGGGACCGCTGAGCTGAAATATGGGCATTTAAGACAGAACATTAGCAAATGTGTATGTGTTTGCATTTGCCCTTGATTTGACCAGCACAACTTCCCTAAACATCTACAGTAGTTCCAAATCAAAAGGTCATAGCTCTGTTGGATCAGGGGAGAGGGCAAATTTCAGACCTCTGGAACTCCTTGTGAAGCATCTGATTTGTTCATTTGCCTAAAGTTCAAGTTCTCCAGCTAAGACATGGACAGAACCAGCTGGTCTCAGCAGTGATGACACCAGAGGAACGAGATGACAGCTAAGTAATTTATGACATGAGAGATGTACAGTGTCTACGTTAATCATACTCATTTCATTTGGAGGCCAGGAAATAGCATCAAGCAAGAAATCTAAATATATTCTACTCCCGAAGTCAAATCTGTGGATTTTTACAATGTAAAAACTTCCCCTTGGGGAAGCTGTATAATTCTGCTCCTCTTCAGATAACTCTCTCGATTATGAGAGACAGCAAGGTTGACTGGAAAAAACCGAGTAATGGTCTTCTTTCTGATATTGACTAGCTGTGTCATCTTAGGCAAGTCACTTAAGTTCCCTGAGTCTCCGTTTCTTTACCTGTAAAGTGGGAATAATTATATGAAACATAGCTATGGGGCTATCATAAGTACTAAATGACTCTGCTGAATAAATTGGTGGACACTGTGTAAATAGTAAAGTATAAGGCAATGTAAGAATTCATTCAAAAAGGATTCATTGGGCATGGCTATATGCCAAGCATTAGGCTCTGAGGATATAATGGTGATTATATGGACTTTGTAACAATAGAAACCTGTTGGAAACCCTGCATCAAAGGAAAGCAGGCTGCAGGCCTTCTCTTAGGCCAAGGGAGCAATTTCCTATGATGTCAGGAATTGAGTAGATACTGGGTCCCAAATCATATACTCAGCTTCTACAAGCCCAAGCAATAAAAATGTATTTTTTTGAGTCATGGGTGTGTGTGTGTGTGTGTGTGTGTGTGAGACAAAGTGACCTGGAAAACAGAATATCTTGAATCATCAGCTGTATCTTGACAGGACAGGGGCAGCTGCTATCGGAGAGACTGAGAAAGAAGGAAAATTGACAAAGTATCCAGAGATGGGCAGCTAGGCCAGGAAAGAGAGAGGCCCAGAAGTGAAAGTAAAGTGTTGGGGGTAGTGGCTGGGGCAGGGAGTTATATGGAGGATGGGGAATGTGAAGTGCTATAGAATTCTGTATTTTATTTTTTTTAAAGACTTAATTAATTAATTAATTAAATGAGAGAGTGCATGAGCAGAAGGAGGGGAAGAGAGACAGAATCTTAAGCAGGCTCCATGTGCAGCGTGGAGCCTGATGTGGGGCTTGTTCTCATGACCCTGAGATCATGACCTGAGCTGACATTAAGAGTTGGCCGCCTCATCGATTGAGCCACGCAGGTGCCCCAGAATTCTGCATTTAAAAAAATACTTTAAGGAACACAGCAGAAAATTATCCTTGATACTTCATTCCAAAGATAAATAATTCTGTGATCAAAGAGTGTGTCATCTATCTCAAATCTCTCAGGGCTGGAGTTTTTCTTTCTTTCCTAGTGGACTTTTTTTTTTTTTTAAAGATTTTATTTATTTATTTGACAGAGGGAGAGCACAAGCAGGCAGAGCGGCAGGCAGAGGCAGAAGCAGGCTCCTCGCTGAGCAAGAAGCTCAACAGGGGGCTCCATCCCAGGACTCTGGGATCATGACCTGAGCTGAAGGCAGATGCTTAACCAATGGAGCCACCCAGACGTCCCCCCTAGTGCCCTTCGTATACATGCTGAAATGAGGAGAACCTCCTGGTCCTCTGTATTAGAAGAGACAGTCTGGGATTCAGACCTTGGAAACTTTCATCACAGATGCAGACGGCGCCCGTGGTGCAGTATCCGTGCCCACTGCAGAGCTTGGGGCAAGCCTCTCCGATGTACACGTGGTCAATCGCCCAGCTTTGCTTCTCCGTTTCTTCCCCCTTCTGGATCCAGCGGAACTGTGTCGCACTGAAAGTCCAGAGAGAGCAGAAGGGATTCAATAGGCTGTTACTTCCCGTGGCTGTGTCCCACCTCCAGCCCTGGGAATTGGGACTATTTCTGAGAAAAGGATGTCCCGAGGGTTTTCCTTGAAGCACCCAAGTACAGGTGAATGAACTTGTACACTTCAGACTCTGGGGATATCTCCCAAAGTGCCATTCTGGAAGCTTGTACCTTCCCTGAGAGTTTGATGTGAGTTTCTTATTCTATTCCATAATAAATTTGTGTCCATTTTTCTCATAGAGGTATATCATTTTCCAAATCTTTGAGTAAAGTGAACGCTGCTCTAGGAAGATTGCACCCTATTATGTTTATCCTGTGGTTGCATGTAACGGGACCAGCCCTGCACACCCCAGAGGGTATTTGTATATGGGATGAGTAGTGCAGCCTTTGGGAATCACAGAGCCCTGGAGCAGATATGGTGCCAACTCCAGGTCTTTGAGCGTCTGTGATCTGGGGTCTGTGATTGAGTTTGGCATGTGCTGTGGTATTTCATCAAAAGCAAATTTGAGATCTGTAGCATTTACAGAAAAGATCCCATGTCTTCCTATTTCTTCTTGGGTCATGCCATTGCCATCTGGGAGCATGGGTTGGTGAAAGGTGGGAGAGAGTACCACAGTTGTAATGGAATCTCACTGCATGAGCTCTGCAGAGACTGCCAGATAATTCTACCAAGTTTACTTCAGTATGCAATTTACCTGGAGGAGACATGGTCAGGCAGCTGAATGGTAATCCTCTTCCAGCTTGAGCTGTTGACAGCATTGTAGATGGTGGCTTCATGGAACTGGAAGGGGGAGCAGCCGATGCTGTTTGAAGAGGAAGGAAGGCACTGGGTCTGAACGAGCTGCCAGGAATCAGACCTGCAGAAACCACAGAGGTTATGGTAGATAACTCTTAAGAGAAATAGATGACCTGACTAATGTCAATGTAACGCTTTGGGGTTGGGTTAAATTGAGGTATTTTAATGTAAGTTTTCTATTTCCTGTATATATTTATACAAACAATGAAAAGGAAAATTGAAAATAATTTCACAGAAGATATACTCTAACTCTTTACCAGCACAAGAATATATTCACAGATAACAGAATAAAATCATAGCATGCACACTGCTGGATCCTAGTGGCTCCCTCCTACTGATATTATTACCAGAAATATACCTGGAGTCAACTGACAAAATTCTCTGTTTACCCAAACTTAATTCCCCATAATTCACTTTCAAAAGTGGTGGTGGGAGACAGGGCTATCAACATCCCAATAAAGTAACTGCACTGTGTCAGACTTTCACTATGCTTCAGGACATGTGACTCAGGCTGAAGCATATTTTTTCTAAATTCTCATTAAGATTGGTTGAAAATGAGCCATATGAATAAAAGAGAATTCTACTTTGAGGACAAACGTAGCATCTTGCTTATTTTAAGAGAAAAAAAGTTTGTTGGCTTGCAGCCAGCCTAGTATGAAAAATTATTTTTCTTGGTCTGAAGGAAAAATCTGAAAATAAGACATACATGTAAATCTTATATAAAGGCAATGAATACATGTGAAATGAACATAAACTGTACTTTTAATATAAAAGGTTGCTTCTCTGTAGTTGCTTTAAAAATAGATAACCATTTGAAGTTGTAGTCAAGTTTGGAGGAACATAAAAAGTTATTTCACAAACCTTGCATCCTTAGTATACTCCAACATGACGGAATGAAGGTCACCACACGAAGTGGCCTCGCAACCCACCACAATCTAAAACACACATCAGCAACAAATATGTACAGGTAAGATTAAATGCCTATCATTAATTAGAAATTCCCTCTCTCTAAACTATAACTCTCAAAAGTAATCAACAAATATTCAGAGAAGTTTTTACAGAGCAGCCTGCTAGAACACCAACAATACATTTTTTTGAGTTCTGATACTATATGCTGGCTCACTGAACATAATAAAAAAAATGAGGAAGGGAATAAAAAAAATGAGGAAGGGAATAAAAAAGATGCAACTTTGCGTGAAGATGAGAATTAAGGTTTAAAAAAGTACTATTTCTAATCAAGAGCTGGTTGTTTGAAAAGATAAACAAAATTGATAAACCTTTAGTTAGGCTCATCAAGAAAAAGAGAGAGGACTCCAATAAATAAAATTAGAAATAAAAGGAGAAATAACAACTGACATCACGGAAATACAAGGATTATAAGAGAAGACTATGAAAAATTATATGCTGAAAAATTAGACAACCTGGAAGAAACAGATAAATTCTTAGAAACATACGATCTTCCAAAAATGAATCAGGAACAAAGAGAAAACTTGAACAGACTGATAACTAGTAACAAAATTGAATCAGTAATTAAAAAACTCCCAACAAACAAAAGTCCCCTCAAATGGCTTCACAGATGAATTCTACCAAATAAAGAAGAGTTAATACCTATTCTTCTAAAACTATTCTAAAAAATAAAAGAGGAAGGAAAATTTCCAAATTTATTCTATGAGGCCAGCATTAATTTGATACCCAAATTGGACAAGGACACTGCAGAAAAAGAAAACTACAAGAAAATATAATTAAAAAAAAAAGAGATTTATTTATTTATGAAATGGGGGAGGGGCAGAAGGAGAGAATCCTCAAACAGACTACCCCCTAAGAGCACAGCCTGATGCAGCGCTCAATCCCACCACCCATGAGATCATGACCTGAGCTGAAACCAAAAATTGGAAACTTAACCAACTGAGCCACCCAGGCACCCCAGCCAATATTCTTTTTTTTTTTTTAAAGGTTTAATTTTAAGTAATCCCTACAGCCAACATGGGGCTTGAACTCACAACCCTGATATCAAAAGTCGCATGCTATACCAATTGAGCCAGCAAGGATGAACGTAGATAAACAAATAAATCCTCAAAAAAATATCAGCAAACTGAATTCAACAATACACTAAAACAATCATTTACCATAATCAAGTGGGGTTTATTACAGAAATGCAAGGATATTTCAATATTTGCAAATCAATGTGATATATAACATTAAGAAGAGAAAGGATAAAAACTATATGATCATCTCAGAGATGCAGAAAAAGCACTGGACACAATTCAACACCCATTCATGATAAAAATCTCAACAAAGTGGGTTTGGGGGAACATACTTCAACATAACTAGGGCCATATATGAAAAACCCACAGCTAACATCATACTCAGTGGTGGAAAACCTGAGAGCTTTTCATCTAAGATCAGAAATAAGACAAGCATTTCCTCTTTCACCACTTTTATTCAACATAGTACTGGAAGTTCTGGCTGCAGCAATCAGAGAAGAAGAAGAAATAAAAGGCATCTTGGAAAAGAAAAGTAAAACTGTCACCATCTACAGATGACATGATACTATATATAGAAAGCCCTAAAGACTCTACCAAAAAACTGTTAGAACTGATAAATGAATTCAGTAAAGTTGCAGGATACAATATTAATTTACAGAAATATGTTGTATTTCTATATGCTAATAACAAAGTAGCATAAAGAGAAATGAAGAAAACAATCCCATTTACAATTACACCAAAAAAAAAAAACCCACAAAAAAACACCACCCAGGAATAAATTTAATCAAGGTGGTGAAAAACTTACACTCTGAAAACTGTAAGACAGTGATGAAAGAAATTGAAGACGATGTAAACAAATGAAAAAATATACCATGTTCACGGATTAGAAGAATTAATATTGCTAAAATGTCTATACTATCCAAATCAATCTACAGATTCAATGCAATTCCTATCAAAATACCAATAGCATTTTTCACAGAACTAAAACAAATAATACAAAAATTTGAATGGAACTACAAGACACCCCAAATAGCAAAAGCACTCTTGAGAAAAAAGCACAAAGCTGGAGGTATCACAATTCCAGATTTCAAGATATACTACAAAGCTGTAGTAATCAAAACATTATGGTATTGGCACAAAAATAGACACACAGATCAATGGAACAGGATAGATAGCCCAGAAATAAATCCCCATTTATATGGTCAATTAATCTGTGACAAAGGAGGCAAGAACACACAATGGGAGAATGACAGTCTCTTCAACAATGGTGTTGTGAAAACTGGACAGCAACATGCAAAAGAATGAAACTAGACCACTTTCTTAGCTGTATACAAAAATACATTCAAAATGGATATAAGACCTAAATGTGAGACCAAAGTCCTAAAAGAAAACATAGGCAGTAATCTCTTGGACATCAGCCTTAACAACATATTTATGTGTATGTTTCCTTAGGTGAGGGAAAAATAAAAATACATTATTCAGACTATAGAAAAATAAAAAGCTTTTGCACAATGAAGGAAACCATCAACAAAACAAAAAGGCAGCCTACTGAATGGGAGAAGATATTTGCAAATGATATATCTGATAAGGGATTAATACCCAAGATATATAAAGAACTTATACAACTCAAGACAAACAAACAAACAAACAAAAATCTGATTAAAAAATGAGCAGAGGACCTGAATATGTTTCCAAAGAGGACATACAGATAGCCAACGGGCACATGAAAAGCTGCTCAACGTCACTAATCATCAGGGAAATGCAGATCAAACCACAATGAGATAGCACCTCACAAAAATCAGAATGGCTAGTATCAAAAAGATAAGAAATAACAAGTGTTGGCGAGGATGTGGATGAAAGGGAACCCCTGGGCACAGTTGGTGGGAATCTATACTGGGTACAGCCACGATGGCAAATAGTATGGCAGTTCCTCAACAAATTAAAGATAGAAATACCAAATAACTCAGTAATTGCACTGCTAAGTATCTACCAAAGAAAATGAGCACGCTAATTCAAAAAGATAAACACACCTCTATGTTCACTACAGCATTACTTAAAATAGCCAAGATATGGAAGCAAGCCAAGTGTCCATGAAGAGACGAATGGACAAAGATATGGGGTATATATACAATGGAATATTACTCAGCCATAAAAAATAAGCTCTTGCCATTTGTGACAACATGGATGGATCTAGAGTGTACTATGCTAAGTGAAATAAGTCAGAGAAAGACAAATACCATATGATTTCACTTATTTCTGTAATCTAAAAAACAAAACAAATGAAGAGACAGAAATAGACTTATAAAGAACAAACTGGTGATTGCTAGAGGGGAGAAGGGTGGGGGAATGGATGAAATCGGTGAAAATATTGTAATAACATTGTAAGTTAGTGACTTATTGTAAGACAGTGACTACTCTTATCGTGGTGAGCACTGAGTAACGTACAGAATGTCAAATCGCTATGTGGTACACCTGAAACTAATATAACATTTTATGTCAATAATACTTCAATAATAAAAACAAAAAGTTGAAAGAGCAAGCTCTTAACCTTTGAGACTAGTACAGAAATGACCAGGCCCAATTTATTTTCCAGGCCCAATTTTTATCTATCGATCTAGCTTGCTAGCTAATTTTAATATTTCTGGATTATGCTATTGTTCTTCAGCTTTTCTACCCGCCAAGTTTGCAGTTTTAGTAAGATTGAGAGTCAGATGCCTCTCCAGGAGTAAAAGGCATTCCATACTAATCAGAGCTTGCTGTAAACAGAATGATATTCATGAGTAAGTAGTAAAACAAACAAAAAAGTACTATTTCTATTTACTTAATTAATATAACAACATATTAATCATAAATTTAGGGAAGATAATTTGGCCAATAGGAAAGTAACATTTGGAGAATTAATGGAAAGAAACTCAAAGTGTCACTGTTTCAAAATATTTTCATTGATAGCCTAACTTCCTGATGCTACTACATTTCTATCATGAATTTCTATTTATAATTAAAAATAGTAAGTTTTAATTACTTAATATTCTTTATTAGGGTTTTTCCATTTCCATATGAATAAAAGCTTTCCATATTATATGCAATTAAGTGTTTGAGTCATTAATAATGTATAAGTGCTATAAAACTTTGGTGATTTAAATTTAAGCCCTAATCATCTAATAATCAACATGTCCTATTTTAGTGCTGATACTGGGGAAGGTTAGTGCTAAAAATTTCAGGCCATACACTCATGAATAAAACAGCCCTGGCTTCAGAGAGAGAATAAGAAGCATATTCCAATAATGGAAATGGAAATCATAAAAGATATAACTAAAATACTGTGGTGCTTCATAAGAAGAAGAGATTGTATTTGATTAAATGGATTAAAAAATAATTCATCAGAAGTGGAAGATCTTAATTATTCCAGGCACAAGAAAGAAATGATGATTACGTGACATGATAGAGGTGCTATCATTATAATGGCAATCATATTACAGAATATATATCTATCTACCAAGTCAACATGTTGTACATCATAAATTTGCACGAAGGTATATGTCAAATATACTTCAACTAAAACAAAACAGAAAAGAATTAATCAAATAGGGTGCATGTGAGCTGCCTCTGGAGAACGGGAAGAGTCTGAGAGGTGGAGGTAGGGGAAACATATTTAGGTGGAAGAAGCGCGAGCAAAGACACATAGGGGGGAAGGCACTGTGCCATGTCTACAAGACACGGCATGTGGTATGTTTTGGTCCAGGTGTAGAAGGTGTAGAATACTGGGAGAGAAGGTGAGACGGATTAGTTGAGTTTGGTAGACCACGAACTGTAGTCTATGGCTTTTGACCTTAGTCTGCTAGGCAATGGGGAGCCATTAAAGGTTTATGAGCAGTGGAATAATGTGCTCAGAGCTGTCTCTTAAAGATCAATCTGACTGTGCTGTTGAAGGATAGGTGGGAGTAGAAAGAAAGACTAATTACTGGACTACTGATTTAACGAGGGCCAGAATGCAGGTGGGAATAGTGCAAACAGAGAAGATGGGATGGGTGCCAGGGACACTGGAAATTAGAATCACAGGGCTCCAGTAGGGCGCCTGGGTGGCTCAGTCAGTTAAGCATCTGCCGTCTGTTCAGGTCATGATCTTGGGGTCTTGGGATCAAGTCCTGAGTCGGTCTCCCTTCTTGGCGGGGAGTCTGCTTCTTCTTCTCCCTCTGCCCCTCCCCCCATCACATGCTTTCTCTCTCTCTCATAGATAAATAAAGTCTTAAAAAAAATAAGGCTGCGGTAGCTGGTTAGATGTGAAAAGTGAAAAATCAAAGACTACTTCAACTTTTAAAGCTGATGAATAAGTCAAAGGTAGTGCCATCAATACAAACAGGAAAACCAGAAAGAGGAGCTGGTAGGAAGAGGGAAGAGATGAAATTCACTGTTCGCCATTGCAAGCTGAGATGCCAGTACGACGAAGGTGTAGAAATGTACCCAGAATGTAAAAGTCCTGAATTAATTGTTGGTGAACCAGTCAAGATTGGAAAGGCAGATCTGGGAGCTGTCTTAAAGATATACCAGAAGCCAAAGGATGAATGGAATTCCCAATGGGGAGAATATCTAAGAGAGAAGAGAGTGGAGAAGGACTGCAAAATGTTGACATCTAGAGGGATGCAGGAAGAAGAAAAGCCAGAAAGGAGGCAGAAGTAGATTCCAAGGAGGTAAAAGGAGAACTGGCAGAGAACCCAGGGCCAAGGGACAAGAGCATGATGGCACCAGCTGGGGAGGGCAAAGACGACAGTGCCCAGGGGTACAGATCGGAAAGGAAAGGTAAGAAACAGGTGAAGTTTAGAAAAAGTCTATGGTGACTTAGAAAAATGCAGTGTTGGTGATACTTTAAGTATTACATTTCTGGGGTCAACCTTTTTTTTTTTTTTTTAAACAAATGGATTTGGTTAGAGAAGATGTCCATCTCTTCACTCCTGAGTTGACAGAGGCAGCAAGACAGAAAGCTCCAATCAACTTAATCCAATATGATGACTTTGATAGGCGCCCAGTGTGGGCCTGCTAGAGGGAAAATGTTCACTCCTAAAGGAGGTGGCTTGGAATTAGGGGTGGTGTATCACTGAATATGACCTTGAGCAACCTTTATGCCACTAAGTTAAGGCTAGTCCTAGGAAGTGATAGCATTTGGGGATATTTCCTCACTCTTTAGTCTCTGAAGGAAAGTTTAACATAAAGCTGAGGAAAACAGTGAATACCCCACCCCCTCTTTTTTGCAAAAGATCTGAATTTTAAATACTGCAAAACTGAAGCTCTATATCCATTAAACGACAGCTTCCCATTTCTCTCTCCTACCAGCTGTGAATACATTTTTATTCCTGCTAGAAAGGATTCTTACTATGAACCATCATTGTAGGACATCTTTTTAAAACATTTAATAAATGTTTTAAATAAACAACCAATGTTTGTCTTTAAAATGATCTAGTAAAGTGTATTTCTGTAATACCCTTTTTTAAAAAATATGTTTTATAATGAGAAAAACATCAATTGATATTGCTTTATCTTTCTGATTATTTATTAATGCTCTCCTATGACTTCTCTTTTAACCTCCTCTATGAATAAAATTTGCATGTAAAGAATTTGAGAGTCCTTCTTAAATCTGAGGATTTGAGAGTCCTTCTTAAATCTGAGGATTTGGGCTACTGCATACCTTTGTGTTTAGAAGTCAGAGACAAAAAAATAGAGAGACATGATGGAAAAGGATAGAAAGTGGCTTAATATATGAAATCAGTGTAGAGTAAGAGAAAGAGGTACATAAATTGTGTGTGTGTGTGTGTGTGTGTGTGTGTGTGTGTGAGAAAGAGAGAGAGAAATAGGCAGAGAAGGCAGAGGTACCTATATGAGCTCTTGATTTCCAGGGTTTGGGAAACCAAACTCAAGATTATATACATGAAATACAATACAGTTACATTTCTTGCTATGTCCCAACATACTAATTGATTTTATCTATGCTCAAATAATCCTATCCAATAAAGGCCTTTGCTAAAGGTTACTTCTTTTATTCATAAGATAGAGTCCCTTTTAATGAATGAAATCAATCATTTCCTTAAAGTTGTTCAAGTAAGCATTCTCCCCACCCTCCGTCCCCAAATGTAATGCTATATTCTGTCTGGAAGAGCCACTTCCTCTTACTTTAAACTGCATCATATATCCTGGCTGTATAATGAGTTCTCTGGAGGAGAGAGCATTGTGAGTCTTGTCCTTCTTTTTATTCGGCCAGTAGAGGTGGAAGGATGGATTGCCACAGAATCCTGCCGTCCTTACTGCATTAGGGTAAAAACTCCAGTTTTCTTCATGGGAAGTACCTTCTGTTAAGGTAAATTGGAAGCAATATGGCATGTTACTCTCTTGAACTGATTGGTTTATTGTCGAATTACTTAAATGTCTATGCTCTGCCTTTTTGCTTACTCTTTAAGAATGATTTTTATGTAATCGGTACAATATATAAATCCAAGGTGATTAATCAAATTTAGAAAACAGTATTAAATGCTCGCATAATGATTACCCAAGTTAAAAAACGTAACTGCTAGTCTATTGACTTGCACTATTACAAAATTTTTGGCACACTTTGTAAACAAGGCAATGTGCATCTCTGTGGTGCAGAAATTTCTAAGGAAATTAAAATTATTTTGGATATTGAAATTTCATATTATGTTTAGACCTAGACATTTTACCTTTAATAGAATTTATTAAATTCTCAGTTGACATTTCAACAAAGTTAATTTTGAAGATTTATAAGCCACTGGGTGAAAGAATAGCTACCATTTGTCGAGCAGTGAATACGTGCTACTCTTCTGAATGCTTTTCATGTAGTAACTCATCTAAAGACATAAGCAGACAAAAGGCTCACAAAATTCTTACCATCGTCAAAAGTGTCTACCAGTTGACTAGGATTGATTTCTGCTCCTCCAATCAGTATGTTGTCTAATGCCCACTGCGCACGCTCCACTCCAGAGACCACGAGTCCATTGCTGGTCACAAAAGGCTGCCACCAGCGAAGTCGAGTCGTGTTGGTGAGGGCGTCCTCGGGAAGGAGTATGTAGTCGTGTCGAACAGAGATGTATTTCTGGTAATCCATCTCATGGAGCAAAGTCCAAGTAATTCCTATAGTAACAAACACACCAACGTAGTAACATATCTGGAGAAAACTCCACAAAGCAACAGTAGACTGTAGCTACCGTAAGCCTCCCAAAGAAATCTTCAACCAGGAAATGAGAGTTGATTTCACTGACTTTAATGTAAGTGTTCACCACTGTTTCAAAATCAGGCTGATGGTATGAGGGGAAGGGTAGTTAGAAATATTTGGCCAAAAATAAAAACACCAAAGTAAAAATTATGTATTTTCTGTTCTTAAAATTTTGTTCTAGGTTGCTACGTGCATTATTTTTCATAAATAATGAGATACATCCATGCTTTGTATGTTTCTGGACAGGAACTCCTAGTAACTTAATCTTTTAATATAGCTATTTTAATTCCAGGCAATTTTTATTTTGTTGGACTGATAAGAATTTTCCCTCTTATCAGTTGATAAGACTGTAGGTGGGATATTTAAATTAATTAAGGAAACACCTTTGCATACCCTAAAATACTTTAGGTTCATTTATTTCTTTGTTAGTTATTCAAGTGATACCTATCTGCGAAAACCGATCTTCTAAGGATTTCATGGTATTTTTGGTTTGGTTTCAGCTACTTCAAAATAATACAATCAAATTTTATTAAAATATTCTTTGAAAGACTCATGAATTCAGACTATCTTCTTTCACAGTAGTTTTCTTATAGGTTTATAAAAGCTTGTCCACACACAAGCTTTTAAAATTTTTAAAAAATGATCTTACTTGGAAACCATATAAAATTTACTTAATTGTATCATTTATTATCAAACTTCAGTTACACAGATTTTTTTTTTCTTTATTCATAAAGCTTGGAGCTTATTTTTTAGTGTGATTTCTCTCTTCGCCCCTTGTGGGTAGATTCTGTGGGACACACAGGCCGTATGTATGGAAGCGAAACATGACTAAGATCTGTAGCTTTCTCTCTGTGATTTTTGCTATTGTCACTGCAAAAGCAGCAAAGCTTTGCACAAACTTTTCTGGAGGGGCACTGGACGTAAACTGGGAATCTGCTCCAAGGTGTGGCTTTCACCCCTGAAACGTGCCTCCATCGGTAGAGTAGTCCAACAGCACGCCTTCCTTCCGGCAGATGGGCCGATGGCAGGAGGTCATGTTGTTCTCACTACCGATGCGCCCCCAGTATTGCAGGAATCTGAATGCAAGCACATATTATTATCCATCAGAACAATGAATTAGAACAAATAGTCTGCTCAAGTCCTGGATAACAACTTCTCCCATAAATGTGTTCCTTACGTTGGGGCCAACTTGCGATGGTGCAGTAAAAATAACAAAAAACAACTTACTTGGCTCCCCTGAGATCCAAATCTTGAGTAATAGCTTGTCTCACGGTGGATCCCCCAAAATAGAGCGCAGTGTCCTCGGCAAGAATCCCACACTCGGTACAAGTACTTCCACCTTCTAAGGACATCCATAAATCAGGCTTGATTTCTTCACTGTCAAAGCGTTCCTTCAGGAAAGTCTGGAAAAAAATAAGTGGGATGTGATTAAAAGTAACAATTTCAGATAATAACTATGGAATAGTTTAGACAACATAGTTTCAGCTTGGACTTTAAAAAAAAGGGCTGGATTTCAAATGCTTTTCCGAAGATATTTAAAAAAAAACCCAAGATATCCCTATAACTTTCTTTTTCATCATATATTAAGATCATTTTAAGTGATTAAATAATGTTTAATTATGGAATTTTAAGTCTAGAATCTTTTTTAAATAAAGATTTTATTTATTTAGAGAGAGAGAGAGCACACAAGCAGGGGCAGTGGCAGAGGGAGAGGGAGAAGCAGACTCCCTGCTGAGCAGGGAGCTCGATGTGGGGCTCCATCCCAGGACCTCGGGATCATGACCTGAGCCGAAGGCAGACGCTTAACCAACTGAGCCACCCAGGTGTCTCTAAAGCCTAGAATCTTAAAATGAAGCAACTGCAAATTGACTATAGTAACATTCTTATTTGTGAAGTTACTTAGGCATATTTTCTCCAAATGCATAATTTATCTATATTGCATATAAAAGTATAATTGTAATTTATTATGAAACCATGAAACATGTACAAAAAATATGAAAATTTAGAGAAATAAGATATAATAAAACAGATGTTCTAGCACTTTTTTCCCTAACATTTTTCAATGGATTATTTTGTTTTTCCCCAGGAGTGTGTGCCCCCCACTTTGGAGACTGCTTCAGCTTCTGGGACAGTGTGAACTTGGAAGGTCTATATGGGTAGGCAGGGACGTTTGAAGCCAAAGTTTTTGTATGAAGTCAAAAGAAAATCAACCTTGGAAGTCAGGTTTTACATGTTTTTCAGGGTCAAGATTCAGGATGATGATGAGGAATACTCAAAATACAGAATATTTTACCTAGGTCTCCAGTTTATTCTAAGAATGATCAACAACCAGGAAGAGTCTATTTTCCAAAGAGAGTAGATAAACAAAATATTAGGGTTCGTTATGGCTGCATTTTATGCAAAATTATTTCATCCCTTCGCATCATTGTAAACATCTTGATTTTTCTATTCATTTTGTCCATAATAGTTTTGTACTGTGTTGAGGTATGATTCTTTCGTTTTTTGTTTCTTAAATGATAGAAATGATGTATCATGAAAACAATTTGCTAAAACTTCAATTGCAGTAACTTGATACAGAAAACCTGTACTTTTTCATTTCTTTAGATGAGTTGTCTTGTTGGTATCTTACTGTGTAGTTAAAATGATTTAAATGGACTCTCTTGAAACTCAGAACATAATCATCTTTAGAGTTATGGTCATGTAGTCACATGTCAGTCTTACCTTACCTTACTGATGTGAGCAAATAAATGCATTTTTTTTAAAAGGCTCCATGCCCAGCGTGGCACCCAATGCAGGGCTTGAACTCACGGCCCTGAGATCAAGACTTGAACTGAGATCAAGAGTTGGACGCTTAACTGACTGAGCCACCCAGGCGCCCCAGCAAATAAATGCAATTTTAAAAATGGAGGTTTACCCGTAAGAACACAAGAGTCAGAAGACATGCACCGTTAACCACGTAAACACTTATTAGAAATTCTAGAGTGTTATACGCAATTAATGAATCATCGAACTTTACATCAGAAACCAGGGATGTACCGTATGGTGACTAACATAATATAATAAAAAAAACATTAAAAAATATTAAAAAAAAAGAAATTCTAGGTCTGATTGGAGTTCATAATATAGACTTGTATAATTTCTTATCCAACTGAAGAATACTAATGAAATTTGAATGTTCAGGAAGGAAACTAGATTTTTTTAAAGTTAATTTATTATCTATAGCTAGAATTCTCATGTTAGAACCTCATTTGATAACAAAGAGACCAACAGCTTCAGACACAGTGAGCATTGCTCCAATGTTATTTTTTTAACTTATTAATTCCAGAGTTGTTGGTTCTTTTTTATTTTTTTATATTATAATAATATTTTTTTATTATATTATGTTAGTCACCATACAGTACATCCCTGGTTTTTGATGTAAAGTTCAATGATTCATTAGTCAAAGTTGTTGGTGTCTTATAGAAAAAAAAATGACAGAATGGGTTCGGTTTACATTGTTTGCCACTTACATGTTTGATTTCAGCCACTTGTGCTTTTTTGGCTTAGTCGTTTTTCTGTTATTGCAATGACGAATGTACTATATTTGTTCACAGAAATAAAATGCTTATATGGCAACTGTGTTGGGCAACTGTCTTTACTTTACACGTTAAATAATGATGTAACAGCTAAAGTTTCCAAGAATGACCTCTCTACTCTTTTTTTTTTTTTTTAAAGATTTTATTTATGTGACAGAGAGACAGCCAGCGAGAGAGGGTACACAGCAGGGGAGTGGGAGAGGAAGAAGCAGGCTCCCAGAGCAGGAGCCTGATGTGGGACTCGATCCCAGAACGCCGGGATCACGCCCTGAGCCGAAGGCAGACGCTTAACGACTGCGCTACCCAGGCGCCCCGACCTCTCTACTCTTTTTTTTTTTTTTAAAGATTTTATTTATTTATGTGACAGAGAGACAGCCAGGGAGAGAGGGAACACAGCAGGGGAGTGGGAGAGGAAGAAGCAGGCTCCCAGCGGAGGAGACTGATGTGGGACTCGATCCCGGAACGCCGGGATCACGCCCTGAGCTGAAGGCAGACACTTACCGACTGCACTACCCAGGCACCCCAAGACCTCTCTACTCTTAATACACAACCACATTTCAGCAGTCAGCACATCAGAACACTGAATTTTCTTTCTTTTTTTTTTTTTTTAAGATTTTATTTATTTATTGGAGCGAGAGAGCCAGCGAGAGAGGGAACACAAGCAGGGGGAGTGGGAGAGGAAAAAGCAGACTCCTAGCAGAGAAGCCTGATGTGGGGCTCGATCCCAGAATGCTGGGATCACGCCCTGAGCCAAAGGCAGACGCTTAACGACTGCGCCACCCAGGCACCCCAGAACACTGAATTTTCTGAATGAAAATAAAGGTAATGATAATCTTGTAATGACTTTGGATGGTGACCTAATGGAGACTACGCTTATTGAGGTGAGCACTGAGTAATGTACAGAATTGACCAACCACTGTGTTGCATACCTGAAACTAAAATAACATTGTATGTCAATTATAATTCAGTAAAAAAATTCAGGTACTGTTTAGTCATTTTTGAAAATTTGTTTCTCTGTGATAATAAATGTAGGTTATTTGCTTCATTTAACATCAGCATCTTCCTTCAAACATCTACTGAAAAAGTGAAGACTTAATATTAATATTGATTTCAAATTAGGAGTCTTTAAAAAAAGCAGAGTATTTGTTCTTTCATTGACACAGTCTGGGTTTATTTTATAAACTGATAAATTGTACTAGAGGCCATCCTAATATTCTTGTATCTAAAGAAACCTAAGACATTCTTTAGTTGCCATCTGAAGGATTTATTTACTGGGGTCCCCAAAGAATGCTGTTCTAAAGTATTAGTCTCACACTGACAATGTTTCTTCAGGTATGACCTGCAGTGCGAGTAAATGTTTCCTTCGGGGGCTTCAACATTACCTTCAGAGTGTGAGTCAAGTAGCAGTTGGGCCCAGAGTATCCCGGATCACAGATGCACTGTTCCTTTAAGCAATCTCCATGGCCTCTACAGTTGTCCAAGCATCCAGGGCCCAGGTAGAAATTATCGATTGCCCACTGCATATCTGAGTACTTCTGGTAGAACCTCAATCTTACTGGACTATTGACAACACAAAAGCAAAGGAGTGAGAACCAAAGTTAATTTTATTCAGGTCCATTTTCCTACATGTACATTCAGTGCTCAAGAGGGGAAAAATTTTAAGACACTCTTGCAGGATGAAATGGGTTAATAAAAAAAGCTTTCTGACTATCATTATCTATTTCTAGTAATGGACATTTAAAGCTAGTTTCATTTAAATTTTATGATCTGTAAGCAAACTTGTAAAACAAAATGAAAATGCAGTGGAATTTCTACTTCAAGTAATAGGAACATGTTAAGACACAAATCTGTAACTATTATACATGAAGTTGCTTATGAGCTGGAGTCCAGTGGCTGTGTCGCCATTTAGACCCAGTAACTGCATTTCTGAGATTGTACAGAAGGGGAGTGAATCCTTTGACAGAGAGACTTGTCCGCATGCACACAGCCCTCAGGTGGTCGGGAAACAGCAACTTCTGAACCCCCAAAGATAATCAATATTCTCAGAACAGCTCTGCTAATTAGAAAACAATTGTGAAAGTGTTTTTTAAAGGGCAATTTCCCCGAGATTTTGATTTCATCTTTGCTCTTCTCTGTCTTCTGGGGAAAACACAAGCCTCATAATTAATCCTATATCAAAATCTGCTGCACTGTTTTGGTGTAAAGAGTTCAAAGTGCATGAGGAGACTTTCTGGGGTGATGTAACTGGTCTGTATTTTGTTTTACGTGGTGGTTACATGGATTACACGACTAAGATGTGTGCACCTTAGTGAACGTAAGTTATACCTCATTATAAAAAAAGAGAGAGGATGGGAGGGGGAAAATGAAGCAATGACATCGTGGTGTCTCCCCAGCACCCATTTCACCCCAGGTGAGTTGTGTGAGTAAGATAACTCCCCCAGCCATTGACTGAGTCAGGGATGGGCTTTCTTGAGCTAATTCGTACCACTGGGATGCGAGGAGGTGGTTGCGGTGGCTCTGAAAGAAAAGCAACTCTTTCTCTTCCTTTCTCTTACCTACCTTACATAGGTAAGGATGCATTCTGCTTCAGTTTTCTGGAAGCCATCTATGTTCATGAGGGCTGAGTGTGACACCAATGTGTGAACAGTGCAGCAAGAGTCAGAGAGAATGAAGTAACAATGTCCTTGAAGACATTTTTGAGCTTGTGAATCAACCCATGCTAGAGTCCACTTATCTTTGGATTTTTTCATTATAGATATAATACATTTCATTTTTAATTGAGTCCATTTGAATTGGGTTTTCTGTTACCTGCAGCGGGAAATATCCTGATCTAATTTCCTAGCAAGTTAAGTGATGAAGCCCTTTAGATTTGTTCCAGGAAACAGTGAGTGATCATGTAGTAAATGATATTTATGGCACACTGGAAAAGCCGAGTGCAAGCACCTTATTTAAAGGCTCTATATGTTCTTGTCATATATCATAATTCTGTTTCATAAGACGGTTTTGCATTTAGCCAGGCTCTATGATTCGTATGGTGGAGGTATGCCTGCCATTTTCTCCAGTGTATCTTTTTTCCCCTAATTTTACAGTTAAAGGGAAATCTTTTGGAATTGCTTTAAATTAACTTATCCACAGACTTCTCAGGGAACAGTTTAATCATCTCGGCTCACCACTGCTCCAGGCTAATGACTTTTCACTGCAGGTGCAAAATGTAATGATTTGGTAAGAGAAAAATGAAATCTACAAACCACACTTGCACAGATAGCATGAAGAATTAGAATTTGTACAAATAGCATGACCAGTTAGGATTTGCTCCTGGCTCCATCTATGGAGTGACAAGGCAGTAATACGGAAAGCATGTGATGCATGGTGGACCACAGTCTGCAAGATCCGTGGGGAAGCAAACACCTTTTCATGTGGCTCTTAAGAATATCACTATTGCTATGTCCCCATGTTTAGAGATTAAAGCCTGGGAAATGGAAGGGCTTGCCAAGGCCCAAGTCTGAGGATTAGAACTTGAGGTCTCTTCAAGGTAGCTCATCATGGAGGTCACCAATTGGAGAACCTTTAGAGTTAGGGTAAAAGAGCATTTTACCCACAATTACACAAAATTTCAGGCTCAACAGGTGTCCCTAATGAACTTCCAGATGCTTGGAACCAGGCTTTATTTTAACTTTTTACTTACTTCCCCACTAAGCTTTCAGGGAGTGGGTAGGTGATCCTTTTCCAGCCTTTGGTTGGAAAGAACACAGATGGCTGAGAAACACTTCCAGAGCATTTGGGGTCTGCAGGTAAGCACTGAGGGACCAGATAATTCCAGCTCACACCAAAGTCGGTAGAATACTGCACATGAACTTGATTCTGGGCAACTTTTTCAGATACTTTACATCCAACAGAGATCTAATACACAGAAAAGAAATACTGTTAAAGCATTAAAACCATATTACATGTTTCTGCTCTAAGGACTTGGCAACAAGAAAGTTACTGGTCCCTAGGCAGACGCTGGCCCACATCTATCCTGTATTTTCAGGTTCATTATCTGTGCTGCTGATGGACGGGGGAGTTGAGGTGGTTGCCCAAGGTGACAAATTATAGAAAGTGCCAAATATATTGTGCAGGGACTTTGGAGAGAAGCTGAAAGCTGTGCTTCTGCCATGGCTGGCCGATTGCCTTGGAAGGCCTGGGCCCACTCTTACAAATTGTTGTTTGTTGTGCTAATGGTCTGGCATTTCTATTTGGCAGAATGCTCGACCAAGAAGGATTGCTAACAGCTTTTCCAAGTTTACTATTTTGTTGTACAATTTATGACTCTCCATAAATCACTTTCAACTACAAGTAAGATGCAATGAAGTGATAACAGAAGGTACCTTTAATAAGGCACAATACCCTTGGTTGACACAGATAGGCATACTGCGACATTTGTTGTTAATACAGTGGGAGTGAGGTAGACCATAATTTAGTTGACATAAAATCTTGGCTAAAACTGATGTTGGCACTAAAGCTAATCATGCCTTTGTTTTCTAGAATTTTCTTTCTCTAGAAACATTAAAGTGCTCTCGTAAAAAAAAAAAAAAAAGTAGTTATAACCATAAGAGCTTTAAGCTTCTCTTAAAGGAAGAAATTGGCTAAGTCATATAATGATTTAGACTCTGGGAATTGAAAACAGTATCCCACATTTTTATTGTCATTATTTTGCTCTATCAGTATTTAATCCTGAGCAGAAACACATTTATGAAAGTTTTAACTTGGCATAGTTCAGAAGTAAAATCATCTTAATCACTTTTAATCATGAAGTTATATATAGTTGAGATGAACATTACCAAAACATTACATTTTATTTTTCAAAGTATAGATTAAGTCAATGAAATGTTGTATGATCTTTGTCTCTATATATTCTTTTTTCATTTTTATATTGCTAGTGGATGGTTATTTATGTAACCATAACATTTTCACCTTGAACTGCATGATCCAGCCTTCCGTGGGGGTCAGGTCATGGGTCACTGCGTATACTTCTCTTCCATCATGGCTGCCGCAAATCATGACACCATCAGGGGAGTCACAGAATCTTTCTACCGTGCAGTCGTCGTGGAATAGCCAATGCTCATTCACTTAAATGAACAAAAAAATTTATGACAAAGTTATGGCAAAATTACTTGAAACAAACTTTCACTTTAAGCAAGATCTCGTATTATTTTCAGTAGAAATCTCTCTTACATTATATACAATTCACACGCGAAACACTAACGTAAGCATATCATTTTAGGAACATGGATACTAGGAGGTTGAGATACACCTACTATCCAACATTGTAAGTCTACATTTAGAAAAAAAGTATATTGTATGTGTTATAAATGAAAAGTAGAGGGACATGTATATCAATTCTTTTTTTTAAAGTTATTTATTTATTTTTTTAGTAATCTCTACACCCAATGTGGGGCTTGAACTTATGACCCCAAAATCAAGAGTCACATGCTCTTCCGACTAAGCCAGCCAGGTGCCCCTATACCAATTCTTTTCTGATAGATATTTAACTTTTAGGCAGGATTTAAAGAAGGACAAAGAGTTTTTAGTAATACGATAGCAAAGTGAGTTAGCTATTTCTACTCAAATTCTGCTAGTGACATCTGGGTAATTAAACAAATTATAATAGTCAAACTTGTAGAACCAGAGAGTAGAATAGCAGTTACTAGGGGCTAGGGAGAAATAGACAAGTGTCAGTCAAAGGGTATGAAGTTTCAGGAATACAGGGCAATAAGTTCCGGAGATCTACAGTGTGACAGAGGGCCTATAGTTACCAATATTGTATTGTATACTTAAAAATTTGCTAAGAAGCTTATAAAAAACGGGGGGAGGCTGTGTGAGAAAACTTTAGGAGGTGATGGATCAATTTATGACCTTGATTGTGGTGATGGTTTCATGGGTGTATACTTATCTCCAAACTCATCAAGTTGTATACATTAAAATCAACAGCTTTTTGTATGTCAATTATACCTCAACAAAAACAAGCTTGAGTAAGAGTCTAAGGAAAACGTAGGCAGCAAGACTATGACCTGATTAGTGAAAGTACGTCCTATTGTCTCTCCTTCTGTTTCTCAATCACACACACACGTTGCCCACAATGTCCTTTCTTTTTTGAAACAGGTGTTTTAACATGATTTTATCCCAGAAAGTTTAGGAATGGAACATAGCCATAAGTTGCATCTAATTCACAATATACTCTCATTTTATAGGTCTCTTTCTCTGAAAGTTTCCTGGTCAGCTCTAGCATTTATGATGGAGATGAATGGGTACAATCAGAGGCTTGGGGCCTCTGTGCGAGTCACAGAGTTGGATGGGCCTCAGAGGAGTTAGAAGAGGGACCAAACAATGTAACTGAAACTCAGCCTTCACCTGTGTTGTGTCCTTTGGAGTTCGTCTGAGCGTTAATCTATGTCACAGAACAAGCAGTTTACACCTGGGTTCAAATGGCTAACACAATGCCGTTGCCATTACCTGTTAATTTTCATTCCAAATCCCATCCCGATTCATGGGATTTGGGGCTACATTTAATCCTGCATCTACTACTCAAGAGTCAAAGTGCATAGACGCTTGAATTCCATTAAGAATATCCCACACCAGTTTATTCGGGGAACATGTTTTATTTTATGCTAGAATCCTGGTGAAAGCAGGTGTACATTAATCAACTACCTCATCATCTCTTCTGAAATTTCAGAAACTACTTCTGTAAGTAGATATTACAGTGTCCAGAAAACCAGTGTTACCATTCTTCAATTGTACATCACCAACCAAGCCTAAAGTAAAAACCGCATTTTTGGTACTTGAAAACATAATCTCTATTTGCTTTTATTTACACAAAAGCAGTGCGTCAATTATTCTCTGACCAGAAACTCACACAGGGAAAAAAATAAATGAATAATTTAGTCAAGGTCTGAATCAGGTCTGTGTAAGTCAATCTCCTTAATAACCTTCTTCAGAGAACGATTTTCAGATAACTCTTTCAGACAACACTTGCAGTGTTGGTAGGAGCTGTATAATTAAACATCACTACTTTGCTTAAGGATACCATGTTTTCTGTAGTATAAGCAAGGATGTGGCACGATAAAGCCACAACCTTGAAAGAAGACACCATTTCAAAAAAGGTGACCAGAAGAGTTTCAATGAAATGAAACAAAAACAAGACATTAAAAATGAGCATAGCATGGAGACATCTTTTCTAGTTCACCAGCATCACTGTGGTGAATGAAGAGTAACCAGCAGGGTCTTTAGACACTCTAGAAAACATGAAATGTCATCCCAAAGGCGTCTGACATGTAGCAAAACAAGACACTTGTCTTTGGATCTTAGAAGAAATGGCTAGGATATGTTGGCTTTCTACCCAAAGGAGAAAATATAGGAAACAAAGAAATGAAGAGTTTCCAAGAAAAAAAAAGGTATTATTATAGAATGCTATTTATTAAAACATTCTTGCTGCTTGAATGAAAGAAAAGATTTAGTTACAACATAAGCCAGGAAGTTTGAGAGAAATAAGAGGGTGAAAGCCTTTTCACAGTTTTTATACTATTTAAGAATCTGTAAGAGGCTCCACATTCTACTTTTTTGAAAGGACCCCAGTCTACACTACATTTCTGCTGGATCTTTATTTATCATTAGGGAAAAATGTACCTTCAGTTTTATCCTCCATAAACATGTCGAAGGCAATTCTCCCGACAGGACCGGCGTCTGCAGGGGAGCGCTCGTGCTGGGGCACAGGGGCGCTGCTGAAAGTGTCCAGCATGACAGTCCTCTGGTCAGCAGAGCCTGAGATAAGGACATTGTCGATGGCCCAATCATTCTGATCCAGGCCGTCGTGTCTTGGCTGCCACCAGCGGAAGCGAGTAGCAATCTCTTTAGCATCAGGAGGGAGAAGGATATTTACAAATCTGTGAGAAAATGATGGGGGTGAGGGAGGGAAATTGTGTCAAACATCTCATGTGAGTAAAAGATTTACAACAAGAGATAAGATGTTATAATCATGTGGTGGGTGGGGGGAAGATATGAGATAAAATTTAAAATTTTTAAAATTTAGTTTAAAAATTAATTAAAATTTTATTTTAATTTTTAAAATTTAAAAATTTTAGTTTTTAAAAACCATGATAAACCAGTTTGAGTTTATGAGGGTTCAGGAATCCCTAAATTGGGGAAAAGGAATGTGAACAAATTCGAGAATTCTGGAACTACCTACTTATTCTAACTGTCCCTGGTAGGCCTTAAAGGAATTTTACCATTTTCTGCTTGCCGAGGGGCCTCTCTGGATCTGTGGGCCTAGGGATATGCACTTTGGTAGACATAAGCCAAGACTAACTTTTTTTTCTGTCTCCTACAGGTTGGTTTCCTCTCTTCCTTCCCCTGGCACCTGGATTTCATTTTACTTTCATGAGTATCAGCAATTTGCTTGGATTTTAGACACTGGGATTGTCGCAGGACATTTGGGCTCCCTGCCTGATAGCAGGTTTTTTTGTAATTACTTTACCAGTTGCCTGTAGTTTGACATTGGCTTTGTCTTTATGTTTCATTGAAAACATCGTATTAAGAAATGCTAAATAAGAACCATGTGCTAAGAAGCCCAGTATGCTGTCCCCAACCCAGTCACTAAGAACAGACATGAACAAATCTGACTCCATGCTCCAGTATGAATCATAACCAGCTAGACATGAGGTCTCAAATACCCCTTAATTGCAATTATGCATTTAAAGCCCAAGAATGTATCAAACCCTTTTGAACTTGTATTCACAACAGATGAAGTTGGCTGGGGAAAATAATTTCCTGCGGTTTAATCTCCTTTGCATAAATTCCCAACTTTTTATCCATGCTAATTTACCTTCCTTTACTTTTAAATGCTGCCTCTTAGTGTTAGTGTGCCAAGACAGGGCCAGTAAGCTCAAATTCATCCTGTGAAAAACCCTTCAGTTGTGGACTTTGATGGTGGCCCCTTTAGTTTTTGTCTTTCACACTGAAAAGGGTTCATTATTTTAGTTTTATTTACATAGTATCTCCTGGTTGGTTTTATTTTTCCTTCCTTTTTTCTCTTTTATGTCTTTCTTGAGGTATAGAGACCAGAATAGTAGGCCATATTCCAGATGGGAACCAATCAAGATACACTTAAATTGAGGATGTTTTGGTTGGATTTTCAGTACTTGAATTTTAAATATTTTTAGGACTATGTCCTTATTTTGTGAACCCTAAGACCAAGATGCATTTTGTGTACCAAAGGGTATACAAGGAAAGTGTACACTGTGAATCCTAGATCCTTGCCTGTATAGTTACTGGCACTCTGGAGACCATCAATGCTTAGGCAAATAATCTTTTCCAAAGTTTATTTCCCCATGCATTTCAATTTTGAAGCTCATCTGCACCTCTTCTTGTCCCCTTTTTGTATGCTCACCTTGTAAGATCTTTCTATAACTTATCTGCATTGATTTGGCATGTTTAACATTTTATTTTATTTTATTTATTTATTTATTTATTTATTTATTAATTAAAAGATTTTATTTATTTATTTGACAGAGAGAGACAGCCAGCGAGAGAGGGAACACAAGCAGGGGGAGTGGGAGAGGAAGAAGCAGGCTCCTAGCAGAGAAGCCTGATGTGGGGCTTGATCCCAGAACGCTGGGATCATCCCTGAGCCGAAGGCAGATGCTTAACGACTGTGCCACCCAGGCGCCCCGGCATGTTTAACATTTTAAAGTGCATCAAATAATATCAGAAATCTATCTGCTCCTGGAGGGACATACAATCAGACTCTTTACCCAGAGCAATGACCTTTATCTTTTTTTTCTTTCCTATTTCTCTCTTTTTTTTTTTTTAAGATTTTATTTATTCATTTGACAGAGATATAGACAGCCAGCGAGAGAGGGAACACAAGCAGGGGGGGTGGGAGAGGAAGAAGTAGGTTTCTGGCGGAGGAGCCTGATGCGGGGCTTGATCCCAAAACGCCGGGATCATGTCCTGAGCCGAAGGCAGATGCTTAACGACTGAGCCACCCAGGCTCCCCTTCTTTCCTATTTCTAAATTAGTTTCCTTTCTCTGATAAATCCTTGACTACATTTTACAAACCTTTGGAGTGAAAATTTATCTAACTAAGGCTGTTGAAAGTTTAAATAAATTATGACCACTGTTCCTACTTTGGTCAATTTTTTTCTCCCCAAGAGAACTAAAATAGATCAGACAGTTATGTTTATATCCTATTAACTTCCTTCTCTCTGTATATTATGCTAAATGTTCTGGAACTCATAGCTGAGAGTCTTTATAACTTTCTTCATAAAGACTAAGGAAAGGTTTACTTGGCTTATCTATTATTGTCTACTAATATATGAGCATGTTTTTTGCGCTATTACTCTGCGTTCCTCTTAGCTTCTCTGGATTCTTTTATTGGTGTCCAACTTTAATGCAAGTGCAGGATTTAAAACGTTTGCTTGTGGCTGGCATTTTCTCAACTGCCATTTTCCCCTTCTTCCTTCATAATAGAAGCCCATCTTTTTAGTGAGGTGAACAGTCACCCAGAGTAAAGATGGTATGTCCAGACTCCCTTGGATCTGGGTGTGTTTCTGTAACTAAGTTCTGATTACTGAAATGTGAATGGAAATAGGGGCAACTGTTAGGAAGTGTCCTTAAAGAGAGACAGCACGCCCCTCTTGCCCATCCTCCCTCCTGCCCGCGGAAATGTGGAGGAGCCAGAGTCACCCTTTTGGGCCACGAGGTAGAGGTCATGTATTGAATGTGGCAAAAGTATCAGGTAGAAGGAAGCCGGGTCTCTGGTGCTTGTGCAGCCGCTGTAGCAGCCCTGGGATACTTTCTTCTGGATCTAATTTATACAAGAGAGAAAAAAACCCTTTTGTTTAAGTTACTTGGGGTTTTCTGTCATTCACAACTGAACCTCTTCTTAACAGATACATTAAATTTAAATGACCATCTATAAGATTCTTTAATTGTTTTTATTTTACCTAATTTTTATCCTAATTTTTAGCACCAAGGGACTATCTATGCTTTGTCTTCCTTTTGGGGTGCTTTTAATTATTCTATGTTTTTTGATTGGGCCGTGTTCATTCCTCCTTTCCCTTCACCTCTCTTCCCCTCTGCTCTGCTCTTGCCTCTCCTCCAACCTTATTTCTCTGTTACTCTCTTCTCCTCCTTCCACTTTAATAAATATGCTCTCTTGTTTTTTAAGATCTTTTTAACTTTTCTCATTGGTCATATTGATTGCTTTTTGCCCTTTGACAATATGTATATTTAAAGGACTCATACATTGTGTCTGTTAAACCCATTGTGAGGGGTTTCAAATAAGTAATTAAAAAACAGGCTCTAGGATTCTAAAGGATATTTACATTTTATTGTGTGTATTTCCAAGTCCTCAATTCTCTAAAATGGAATGAACACTATATAAATAAATAAACAAATAAATAAATAAATCATCTTCCGGTTTCTATTTTCCCAAAATGTCGCTGAAATTAATTGCCATATATTCGTTAATTCACATGGGTTTTTGCGCAGGGTCTATTCATGACTGGCTGTGTGATAGCATATTTTACTTTATTATGGAATTAAAAAACTAGCTGTTCTTACAATAAGACCCCCAACCAGCTGCTTATCCAGCTCAGAAACCTTATCTTTATGGATCTCTACCAATGGGTATGGTTCGAGGTTCCCTGCAGTCCCCGTGATTGAAGCTGGCAGACCTCATCGGCCATCTTGGCTCAATGTACTCATTATTAAAGATAAAGTAGAATACAAACCCAGGTTTACTGTATTGATCATAGAAAATTTCCATTAGCAGGTTCCAGGTAATGCCTCCGTTGACAGAATATTCCAGGAGAACACCTTGGTTACGGTTGTTCGGTGTAATCAGGCATCCGTACATGAAGTAAAATTGGATAAATTCGGCATTGGTGAGGTTCAGATCCACGGTCACTAGCAGTCGACTGCAACCCTAAGGGAGAAAAGCAGAATCCAACAAAACAGTGATAAAGAATCATAATTGCAGGTTAAAGGTTTTCTCTGGCTTCCATCCTCTTTATATTTCTTTTGTAGTACAAGTTCCATGGTATTGTAATTCTGGTGTTTGGATCATCTCTCGCATTAGCCTAGCTCCCAGCATGGCCTCTAGCACAAAGCAGGTACTCAGCAAATATTTGCTAAACTTTGAGATTTCATTATTAGAAATTACTTACAAAGGACGATGTATTCTAAGGAGATTCTCTTTTGTTTTCTTTCTTTTTTTAAAGATTTTACCTATTTATTCGACAGAGATAGAGACAGCCAGTGAGAGAGGGAACACAAGCAGGGGGAGTGGGAGAGGAAGAAGCAGGCTCATAGCGGAGGAGCCCGATGTGGGGCTCGATCCCATAACGCCGGGATCACGCCCTGAGCCGAAGGCAGATGCTTAACCGCTATGCCACCCAGGCGCCCCCTCTTTTGTTTTCTTATAAGCAATAGGAGAGCTGAAATTAACTGTTCTGTTTTATTAAACTATTTCTGGTTATTCATAGGCATTTTTAGATTTTTTAAAAGGTAATAGCTATTAATAAAAGAGCATGTTGAGATAACTATTTTAATATGAAATTTAAATATGACTACATCTAAGAATTTCATACAATTTAATTATTAATTAGAGATAATAGTTGTGATGATTTTTATTTAAACTTTTATAGCTGATTTTAGTGTCATCTATACTAATTTATTAGTGTAGATAGACAGATATTTCTTAGTTGAACATAGCCGGAAAACTAGGCCTTTTCAGTTCTATCTACGCTAGGAAGAGTATTGTGAACACTGCATTCTTAGCATTGAGGATTATAGAAATCCTGTTATTACTGTCGGCTAAAACACTGAATAGAAATAATACACTTTATTGGCACAAACGCAAATTCTAAGATAGGGAATGGTAGGGAAATATAGACCTGACAATGAAGTTGTAATTTTTTAAAAATTAAATTGCTGAAGAAGGGTATTTAGTTACGGTATTGAAGAAATTCTATTTTTTTTTAAAAGATTTTATTTTACTTATGTGACAGAGAGACAGCCAGCGAGAGAGGGTACACAGCAGGGGAGTGGGAGAGGAAGAAGCAGGCTCCCAGCGGAGGAGCCCGATGTGGGACTGATCCCATAACGCCGGGATCACGCACTGAGCCGAAGGCAGACGTTTAATGACTGCGCTACCCAGGCGCCCCCTGAAGAAATTCTATTTCTAAACACGTCGTCTTTGGCAGTAATCAGAATGACCATAAAATTTATCAAAAAAATTTTCTGTAAAGATTTTATATATTTATGAGAGAGAGAGAGAGAAAGAGAGAGCACAGAGAGAGAGGGAGAAGTAGACTCCCCACTGAGCAGAGAGCCTGGTGCTGGGCTGGATCTCAGGACCCTGAGATCATGACCTAAGCTGAAGGCAGACGCTTATCTGACTGAGCCGCCCTGGTGCCCCATCAAAGAAATTTTCTAACATTGCTGCTGTCATTCACAAAATAATTTGCTATAAATAAAAATATCTAGTCATTACTGACAATTATTCTTTCTTTGATAATTTAGAGAGAGAATTAAGTGTTGTTAATAAATTCAGGAAACACTGAAGCTCATTTTCCTGATTTTTGGCTCCTTAAATCCCAAATTTGTTGCGAGCTCAAGAGTTTTCAATTAGAGCATCATCCAGATGGAAGACGCTAGCACGTTGGGCAAGCACTCTCCTAGGTGAAAATTCATTTAAGTCCTTTTTAAATGTGTACTTACATATGCCTTGTGCTGATATTACCTTGCATAATTAAGTGGTCTCAACTGATTTGTGATGGGAAAATGTTGGAAATAATTCGTATTTTCTGATTTGTATGAAGTTGCAAGTTCACGTCAGTGTTGTGCATTTAGAGTGTCTAATTCTGCATCTTGATTTGTCAATTAAACTTTAAAAGAGACTCAACTCTTTTGGGGGAAACTCAGAAGATGCAGAAATGAATAACCAGTAGCCAAATACTCACCCCGCTGAAATGGAGAGCCATTCCCGAAGCCACAGCACCACACACAGTACTTAGTTTCCCTCCGTTCACAGTCAACCAGTTCTGGTTGGATGGAGCTCTATTGAAGTTGTCTTTGAGTTGGGTTGGAAGGGAGATCTCGGGCTCATCGCAGTATAGGCCACCCCACTGCTCGTCACAGCTGGGTATGGAGAAAAGAAAGGAAAAAGTCAACATTAAACAAAACCTCCACAATCATGTTCTCAAATTAGTGAAGACAGCTGCTATTCCTAGTCCAGGATGATGAAAGTTTACTTATCTTCACAGAGCTTTCCAGAATTCATCTGCTTTTCTTAACAGTGCTTTAGGTTAGAAATAATCTGTGAATTAACTGCCTCTAGGCATTCCTAAGATAGTGACTTGGCCTTACAGGGAAAGAAGCAACTTCAAAGAATTTACTAGAGCCCTGTCTCTACATGACACAGCTCTAGAAAGCTGATAAGAAATTGTGGCTACCAAACTGAATTGGTAGGTCCTAATAACTTAGGAAATTGGTCTTTTCAAAGAGGTTTTGGGTCAATTAGGAATCCAAGATGCCATGTTCCAAAGGGCAGTGGGTTCTTCGGGTAGCATTTGGCATCTCTGACTGAAGGACAGATCTCCCTGTTCGATGTGGGAGGAAATGTGAATGTAGGACTGGCGGCTCTGGGGTCTCAGAGGTCATTCTGGATATGGGCTAGAATCACTAACCAGAGAAAAGACCTCCCAGGTGTTCGGAGATTAGCAGAGAAGGGGGTATGAATTCCCTATCAACATCTTCATTCATACTATCCTATCAAACTGCAAAATCTTTGAAAATAATGTACAAAGGCCTGTAGAACACAAGAAAAACACACACACACACACACACACACACACACGCACACACACACGGACACTTTATTTAGATCCTTCCAAAGATGCAAGGCTCTCTAAGTAAAATACTAGGCCTTTCTGTTGATGGTAAGTTGAATAGGCATTTAAAAACTTTCTTATGCAAACCACACGGGAATACCAACTCAACCACAAGTAACACATTATCTATTACATATATTCAGGCCTAAGTGAGAAAAATACTTATGACATATTACTTTTGGTCAGAATATACTAAATTCCTGAACTTCTTCTAATGTCCTTTTCTGGGCTCAGGTGTATCTCATGAGCACAGAAGGAAATTAAATACAGTTGATGATAATTCACCTTTCTCTTGACAAGATAGCTGTTGTTCAGTTTCTAACCTCTAAGCAAGAAGGAAGATACAATATCCATAAACTCCACAGTTAGCTCAATATCAGATTCCAAGAGAAACGTACAACCGACGGCAGCTTTGGAGTGATTACAAATCCAGTTTTGGAAAAATCTCCTGGCTAGAATGTGAGTCAGGATCTTCCTTTGTAAGGAAGAAGAAACAATGTACTTACATACAGCTTCCTTGGATGCACCTTCCGTGGCCACCACACATATCTATACAGCCGTCCCCGATGTAGACATTATCTATGGCCCATGTCTGCTGCTTGTCGAAAGGAGCTGGTTGATGCCAACGGAAACGAGTGGCTTGGGACCTTTGAAGAACAAGAGAATTATAATGAAGGATGCGGTGGAAAATAAAATGTGTTCTGGTATATCTGAACAAGCACTGGAAGGCTGTAACAAAAATGTGGGTACAATTGAGGAAGACACAAAAAGATGGAAAAATATTCCATGCTCATGGATCGGAAGAATTAACATAGTTAAAATGTCCATGCTACCCAGAGCAATCTACACTTTCAATGCTATCCCGATCAAAATACCGAGGACATTTTTCAAACAGCTGGAACAAATAGTCCTTAAATTTGTATGGAACCAGATAAGGCCTCGAATCGCCAAGGAACTGTTAAAAAGGAAAAACAAAGCTGGGGGCATCACAATGCCGGATTTCAAGCTGTACTACAAAGCTGTGATCAC